>NC_091118.1:201342336-201599836 GCF_040183065.1 Periplaneta americana | reverse complement strand
TGGGGCTAGCCTTTCTCAAGATTCTCATAATAAAGTGAAGTGCCCTCCATGCTTTGCCTGTAACATTATCAACATGCTCTCCCCAAGAAAGTTTAGAGTTTAAATACACTCCTAGGTATTTACAACATTGTTCTTGCGGAATTACAACACCACTGAATTCGTAATTAAGACTAGTTTCCTCTCGGGTTTTACAAAATGTTATAGATTTACTTTTAGAACCATTTATTTTCATCCTATGCTTTAACGCCCAGTTGTAAATGTTATTCAAGTCTGTTTGAATAGCATCTACATCTGAATTATTTCTAATCTTTCTATAGATAATGCAGTCGTCTGCAAATAGCCTCACATTTGATGTAATATCCTGGCATAGGTCATTTACGTATATTATAAAGAGTAATGGACCCAGAACGCTGGCCTGTGGCACCCCTGAACTTATATTTCCAATTTCCGATATTTCATGACCTACTCTAACTCTCTGGGTTCTACCTTTTAAGAATTCTTGGATCCATAGCACCACTCTTTTATCTATTCCTAGCCTACTTAACTTATCTATTAATATGTCATGTGGCACCAAATCAAATGCTTTCGAAAAGTCAATCACAACTGCATCGATTCTTCCGCCTCTATCTACCTCTTCAGCTAGATCCTGAACCAGCGACATAATTTGACTATCACATGAGAAGCCTTCCCTAAAACCATGCTGGCGGTTGTAAAACCAGTCTTTCGCATTTAGAACATGACGAATATAATCCGATATCAAATGCTCCATGACTTTACATACGACAGATGTAAGGCTAATCGGTCTGTAGTCTCCGACATCTAATTTATTTCTCTTATCTATTCCTAGCCTACTTAACTTATCTATTAATATGTCATGTGGCACCACAACTCATACCTTTTGTTTCATAACTATGAGAATACAATTCAAAATTATTTCGATTTTCATGTATGAATTTTATTAATACAATATAATAAATGTGTCTTATGTTAAGTACATTAAAGTCTAAAAAAACAATTTTTGAGATGGAAAATCAATAGTTTTATGAAGACATTTTTAATTACTTTTTTCTGTAATAAATAAAGTGGATTAAAATTGGATTTAAATAAGCTACCCCATCCTATAATTTCATACATAATTACCGATTGAAATAAAGCTAAGTATATTGTGCTTAATAAACTTATTGACAAGTAATTCCTCAATAAAACAAAATAATGTATTATTTTACGTAATTTATTACAAAGGTAATTAATGTGTTGGTTCCATTTTAAATTATTGTCGAAAATTATGCCTAAATACTTAACTTCAGAGGACTCTTTAATAATCGGACATTTACACTGTATACACTGTATATACTTTGATTTTTTTTATGTGGACAGAGTATACTACACCCAGCACACAACTAGTGAGATGATCTACTACCACAAAAACAATAATAATAATTATCATGGTACAGTACAAGAAGACAAATTATATCATGTCCTTTGTTTGAACCCAAATGCAATTCTGAAGCAGGACTAAGGCATGCCTCAAATTTCGGCCCGAGATTGAATAATAACTTGATTAAAAACATTCAAAATTAGCAACTTCCAATAATAAATTATTTAAAAAGCAAGCACTTCAACTGATTTTAAACATTGATTAGTATTCTATTATATATATATATATATATATATATATATATTCACTTTTGTAATTTTTCATTTTTTCTTTACATGAAACTTTTGAAAAAAAAAAAAACAAACAAATATTTTTCTAAGTTAGGAATCTTTCAATCTTCCAAATTCAATAAATCAATTAAATTAAAATATAATTTATGTATATAATAATTATTACTCCATTATATTACTGCATAATAGTTTGCATTTATTTACCAACTGTATTATTTAATATACTTCATTTCACTTTATTATTTGTACTTTCTGGTTAACCGAATCTTCTATGTTTTACCTGATATAATTTCATTGTATTTCTTGTATTATTATTTTGATATTCATCACTTTACTTTTGCTTACATATATTTTATTATATAAATTAAACAATTAAATAATTATTTTAGTGTAGGCTTAAATTTGTAATATTACTTTTTCATTATTCGATGTAAACTCCACTTCCGGCCACAAGCTTTTGCTTCATCGGGAGTGCGAACCAAAAGTGTACCATTATTATGATCGTTCAAATAAATTATTATTATTATTATTACTATTATTATTATTATTATTATTATTATTACCTATATGTGTGGCCGCACACAACCTGAAATCTATTTTTTGGTACGAACTTCCTTCCTCTAGTACAGAGTAACGGGATATCTTTTGAGTTGTATTCAATTAAATTTCTGGAGGAATCACTAAGAACATAAAAAATTCCAGACCAGACCGGGCTTGAACTGGGGTCTTTGTGTGACACGGTATATCTTTACTTTGTGACTGACAGTAGAAGAAGGTTGTTCACCCCTGTTCGATTTAGTGTTCGAGGTATAGAGTGTAATAAAACTTGGCAATTAAATTTTAATTCGCATATTAGTTTCCTTCTGTAAATGCAGGTTCTGTCTGAGTTACATAAACCACATCATTGCGTCTATTTTCATTTGAATAAACACAAGCAACCAGTGAAAGTAAAGTCTTTCAAGTCTGCCTACTTTGACAGCATTTCATGAAATTTTTAAACAACGGTAATGCAACTAATCACTATTTCAATTTTATCTGAAGTTGTTTCATTTGCATTTCCTTGAACTTTTTCAAGTACTTCATAGCAACTTTCACAATTTGAAGGTGTTCTTGATTTCTTAAACTGCTACTGTAAATAAAATTGCAGGTTTGATGCAGCATGAGAGCAATTTTAGAGCAGAGTCACGTCTATGTTGTCATGGATAAGAGGCCCGGATTGTGTGTGTGTGTGTTTTTTTTAATTGGTTATTTTACTATTGCTATGGTTATCTCGCGTCTGAGTGAGATGAAGGTGATAATGCCAGCCAACTCAGTCCAGGGTCCAACGCCGAAAGTTTCCCAGCATTTAGTGTTAAGAACTGTGAAATTTCTAACTTCTACATTTTTATTCCAATTAATCTTAAACTTTTACCACATATTTCTTACAATTTGGATATGGAATACACAAATTTTCAATTTGATATTCAAATTTGTTTGCTTATAATTAATTTTTGTTGTTTTTTAATACTGAATTATAATTATCCCAGTTTTTCAAAGTTTTACTTATTTACTTACTTACAAATGACTTTTAAGGAACCCGCAGGTTCATTGCCGCCCTCACAAAAGCCCGCCATCGGTCCCTATCCTGTGCAAGATTAACCCATTCCCTACCATCATATCCCACCTCCCTCAAATCAATTTTAATATTATCCTCCTATCTACTGTATGTCTCGGACTCCCCAAAGGTCCTTTTCCCTCCGGTCTCCCAACTAACACTCTATATGCATTTCTGGATTCGTCCATACGTGCTACATGCCCTGCCCATCACAAACGTCTGGATTTAATGTTCCTAATTATGTCAGGTGAAGAATAAAATGCGTGCAGTTTTGTGTTGTGTAACTTTCTCCATTCTCATGTAACTTCATTCCTCTTAGCCTCAAATATTTTCCTAAGAACCTTATTCTCAAACACCCTTAATCTCTGTTCCTCTGTCAAAGTGAGAGTCCAAGTTTCACAACAATACAGAACAACTGGCAATATATCTGTTTTATAAATTCTAACTTTCAGATTTTTTGACAGCAGACTAGATGACAAAAGCTTCGCAACTGAATAGTAACAGGCAATTTCCACATTTATTCTGCTTTTAATTTTCTCCCGAGTGTTATTTATATTTGTTACTTTTGCGTTTTTCAAAGTTTACATAATTTTTCTTTAAATTTATATTTAATTCATTTCTGATAGATGTATGTAAATATGACACATGCTTTTCATATTTTTCTAATTACTTTTTGAGCCTTCCCAAAACTACACTGTAACTGAGTAACAATAAGTGCACTGTAATGGGTCTAGGCCTATTTCAGTATAATTTTATATTATGAAGAATGGTTTCCATAGCAACAAGTTACTGTGTGGGAATTCTAACTTTCAAGGCCTAACAACAACAGCTGTAAATACAACAAAAACACGATCGTGCAAAAATAAGTGTTATAGATAATATAACAGGGTTTGAGGCAGGATGACCCACCTGTGAGCATCGGAATCAGGTGTCGGACTTGGACAATCATTGCATTATAGGGCGCACGAAAGGCCAAAGCATGTATAGGCCTAAGTGTCCTCGAAAAGCCAAGCCAATTGATGGAGGGTCTCGGACCACTCTTTGCGCACCCCTGCGTGATTTTGCATATCGATAAGCGAGCTGCTGTTTGTATCGCCTCGGGCTGCCGAGTAGTTCTCCTGTATAATTACACAAGAATTAGGGTCAGCTTGTTTCACAGGCCGAGTGCGAAAATTTAGTTTTCGCAAAGCACAACAGAAGAAAAAACAAACAAAAAGTTTATTGACGTGTATGCGAAATGGGGTCGAGGCTACAACCGGTGATCCCCACGTCAGATGCAATAGTGATCGGTGGGGTGATGCGGCCAATGAATTCGTCATAGCATTGTAATGAACTCCCATTCTACCGCGTTCATGCCAGACAAATGATTGTTCACATCATTGGATATTCTTCAATTATTATTAGTAGTAGTAGTATTTGAAGTTTGCTAAGCTATACAGGGTTCGATTCCCGCTTAGGCTAATTACCTGGTTGAGGTTTTTCCGAGGTTTTCTGCAACTGTAAGCCTAGATCATATATGAAGGGTACAGAGAAAGAACGGAGTCACAATTCTCATAAGGGTGACGACATCATCTAAGTCAGTATATTACTGCAAAATTTATGTGTTTTTCTTATCAAAACTGATAAAGGAGAATTATCACTACAGATACAATCATCCTTTCCTACATTTTCATTAGGAACAACAATAAATTTCGCAGTAATGTACTGAATTAGATGATGACATCACTCTTAAGAAAATTGTGACTGTACGTTCTTTCTCTGTACCCTTCATATGTAACAGATAACTCATCGCTATGTTAAAACCGGCAGCACTTTGAAGAGAATAACCGCCAGGATCGCCACCCGTCCGCCGTAAACGAACACGAGATGGCAGTACAGTCGCTAATGCAATTCAAATGGGAATTATGACGTGACTCCTTATGTAACAACTAGATGGCAGCGTAGTAAACCTGACAAAAGTTGTTAACGTCAAAGCCTATAAGGCCGACCTATCTGGGTATATATGATCTAGGCTGTAAGGCAAATGTCAGGTAATTTACGGCGAATCCTCGGCCTCATCTCCCCAAATATCATCTCACTATCACCAATCTCATCGACGCTAAATAACTCGTAGTTGATACAGCGTCGTTAAATAACGAAGTTAAAAAAAGCTATACAGGGTGTTCGGATCGTGTTTATGACTCGAGCACTAGTGCGCTAGTCTTTCATCCGAGCGACCAGGGTTCGATTTCGTTTCAAGTCATGGTGGAATTCATGGTGAACAAAGCAGAAGTTACAGAGGGTTTTTCTCGGGGTACTCCCGTTTCCCTCTATCATTCCCCCAACCTCCCCCTCATTTCATATATCATCTGCTATAGTAAAAATTATATAGGAAGGGCGGACTTCAATTTGTCAAGGCTGAGGTAGGATGGTCCATCTGTTAACATCGGATTCACGACACTCAGGCTACCTGTCTGAACTAAACAATCATCGTACAATATAGGATAGTGGTCGTCAACACTCGCTGAAATGGGTATCGAGTAAGAATGTATCGGAATATGCACTCTGGGTTAGAAAGGAGAGGTAGAAAGCAGAGTGCTGCATTGGAGATAAATCGCTCGCTTGAACTCGGTCGAGTGTCGCACCCTCGAGTGAGATACGATCGGTCGTGATACGCTCGTAATAAATAGAAGCACAGTACAAGGTCATCTCACCGACATGTCTTATCTTGTATGGAAGGCGACAGATAAGATACACATATGTTTTGCTCACACGGTAAAAATAGGGCTTTATTTTCTGCGTTTATGACAAACGTTTAATGGCACGTACCAAAACAGTAATATGAAGTCATAAATAAAATAGTATGAAAAACTTCGATAAACAGTTATTATTGCTAATTAATAATTATTCAATATTTGATTTACCACATATATAATATGACAGGTCCATACATAGTGTTTCGCCTATATACTGCTACAATGTAGAAACGTTTTACAAAATATTATTATATAGCAGTAGATTAATAACAATATTAGTACAGAGATAACGTCACAGAAAATATAATAAAACGAATAATCATGCTGCACAACTGTTACAGACGCAAAAATTTATACACTAATTATTAGAGAGATTATTATTATTATTATTATTATTATTATTATTATTACTAAAAACTTGATACATTTCTTGCATTATCGTGATTGTGTTCTCCGTTTATAATAATTACATTTACATCCAATAACATCTATCAGATATGGCAAAAACAAAATCACTCCTGTGTGTGGGGGGGGGGGGACATTTACCTACAACATTTATATTATATTTTAAAGCAAGTTTTGTAGTTGTACTATAGAGAGGTTAGTTAAACACTGCAAAGTTTTGAAATGATAAACATGTATGATGTTACTACACAGTTCATCACTGTAACAAGAACGAATGTCTATCGCTCGGCTTATACCGTTCGAGGATTTATTGCTCGTGACAATTTTACCCATCATACATGTGCGCTACCTGTCGGATTATGCTATTAACTACTTGGCGCTCGAGCGAAAACGTCCGATGCAGATCTCTGGAAGAAAGCTTTCTTAGCTGGTGCGGGCTATCAGTGGAGTCTGTAGCTAGCAGACTCTTATATGCCTCACCGATAAACATTATCATGTCGCAGTTCCTATGATAGCCAATCAATCGTGCTGTAATTTTTAAGATTTATAGAAAGAAAACATAGAAAAAAATTCGAAATCAAAATCTTTTTTTAGAAAGTGAGAAAAAATACTAATTTCGAAGTGGCCTGTTCAAAATAGACATTGATATCCTCAAAAGTTGGTAAGCGGCAAAGTTTTTTATTTTTCACTTAAATGAGAGGCTAAACTTGGCACAAAATGGGTCAGGGTTCGACAGAGATAGATCCCCTGAAGGTTGAAGCTGTAACTCTGTCCACAATTACCCCACGATCTCCATGCCAACGTCTTGTAAATCTGCAATAAGATCTTTAATTTCACAGAGTTATGGTAATTGATAATATTGCGATTACACCAGTCGCTACTGAAATTATTTTAAGTATGTTTGCATTGAAAGAAATGTTAATAGTTGACCTTGAAAATTGAAGTATGTCGAGTTAAAGTGTAATTGCTAAGTTGGAAGACATAAAAATGGCAGACTTGTAAATCACAGCGTCGATCAGTATTGAGTTTGAAAGCGGTACAAGTACCTACGTTGTGAAGGGCTGAAGATAACTTCGACTTACTTACTTAATTACTTACTGGCTTTTAAGGAACCCGGAGGTTCATTGCCGCTCTCACATAAGCCCGCTATTGGTCCTTATCCTGAGCAAGATTAATCCAGTCTCGATCATCATATCCCACCTCCCTCAAATCCATTTTAATATTATCTTCCCATCTACGTCTCGGCCTCCCCAAAGGTCTTTTTCCCTCCGGCTTCCCAACTAACACTCTATATGCATTTCTGGATTTGCCCATACGTGCTACATGTCCTGCCCATCTCAACCGTCTGGATTTTATGTTCCTAATTATGTCAGGTGAAGAATACAATGCGTGCAGCTCTGCGTCGTGTAACTTTCTCCATTCTCCTGTAACTTCATCCCTCTTAGCCCCAAATATTTTCCTAAGAACCTTATTCTCAAACACCCTTAATCTCTGTTCCTCTCTCAAAGTGGGAGCCCAAGTTTCACAACCATACAGAACAACCGGTAATATAACTGTTTTATAAATTCTAACTTTCAGATTTTTTGACAGAAGACTAGATGACAAAAGCTTCTCAACCGAATAATAACATGCATTTCCCATATTTACGATATATATATTTTTTTAATTTCGGTTATTTTACGACGCTTTATAAACAGCCATATTTATCTAGCGTCGTCGAGCTGGTTGGCGGAGTTGGTAAAGCGCTGGCCTTCTATGCCCGAGGTTGCAGGTTCGATCCCGGGCAAGGTCGATGGCATTTAAGTGTGATTAAATTCGACAGGCTTATGTCAGTAGATTTACTGGCATGTAAAAGAACTCCTGAGGGACAAAATTCCGGCACACCGGCAACGCTGATATAACCCCGGCAGTTGTGAGCGTCGTTAAATAAAATCATAACATTTTTATCTAGCGCCTGAGTGAGATGAAGGTGATAATGCCAGCGAAATGAGTCCGGAGTCCAGCGTCGAAATTTACCCAACATTTGCTCTTAAAGGGTTGAGGGAAACCTCGGAAAAATTTCAACCAAGTGACTTGTCCCAATCAAGATTTAAACCCAGGCCCGCTTGCTATGATAAGGACATAAAATTGAAAGTTAAATTTTAGCTGTAGAAAAAGTATCGGTGGTGACAGTTATAAAAAGACAGCGACAGTACTAGAAGGGTGGAGATGCTACCAATAGGCCTATTGCTACCATTACTACTATGCGCTGTCTATTTTATTAGAGCCATCGATGTAGCTCAGTCGGCAGACTCGCTGCGTTCGGGCTTGGGTTGGATCCCCCGTTAAGTGTGATTGATTGGTTTTTTACGAGGTTTTTCCCAGTCGTGGGACTGATGCCGGGTGGCCTATGGAGAGTCCTCGGCCTCACTTCACTTCACCCCCGTTTGGTCTGATTACCTGGTTGGGTATTTTCCGAGGTTTTCCCCAGCCATAAGGCAAATGCCAGGTAATCCGTTGGCGAATCCTCGGCCTCACCTCATCTCACTACATCTCGTAAAAAAAATTGTAAAAAATTAAAATTTAAATTGTAAAAAAATTGTAAAAATTGTAATTTTAATCTTGCAAAATTTTGACTTGTTTCACATCAAATTGTTAATACGTACAGCCATTTTAAACTGGAAACTTACTTCGGAATAACCTTATTATATGATCGAATAAATATCCCTTCCCTACCCACAGTGATTAAGCAGAATAAATATGAAAAATTTTCCATCGTAAACGTAAATTTATTACCTCACTAAATGGGGAAGTGAATCTATACTAATAATAAATCTGTAGCCGAAATTTTTCTGGTAATTTTCGATTTTCCAAAAATAATTGGTCCTAACATATATAATTAACCTCCCTGAAACCGAAAATCACTTTTTTGACATTTTTGTTTGTATGTCTGTCTGTCTGTCTGTCAGGATGTTTGTTACCTTTTCACGCGATAATGGCTGAACCGATTTATGTGAAAATTGGAATATAAATTAAGTTCGTTGTAACTTAGAATTTAGGCTATATGGCATTCAAAATATTTTATTTAAAAGGAGGGTTATATGGGGGCTTGAATTAAATAAATCGAAATATCTCGCTTATTATTGATTTATGTGAAAAATGTTACATAACAAAAGTTTCTTTAAAAATAATTTCCGATAAATTTTACTCCATGCAAAATTTTGATAGGACTGATGTTTAATGAGATAAATGAGTTTCAAAATTAAAATAACTGCCATCTAAGGCGGTATAATGAAATAAAAAACAAATGACTTCGTCTATAAGGGGCCTTGGACAACAACAATTGAAAGCTATGAATCATGGCCTACAGAGAATGTTTCTGTGTTTGTATGAAGTAATATCGGAAGCTAAATTAACCGATTTGTATAATTACTTATTAATTTACCATTGGAAAGTGTAGTTTCTCTAGATGGACATAATGCTATAATGTTATTACAGTAACTTCTGAGTGAGTCGAGGATAGGTAAGATTAAAATAGCTTCTTAAGCACAGAAAAGTTGATAGGTATTCGTTTCCTGTATTTCCTAAAATAATTTTTATGACCAAATGAGTGGTCTCTGGATCAAAATGATCGCATTTTAATTTGTTTAATATAATTTAAATTAAGTAACATAATAAACGATTTATCCTTCTATCAAACACGAATATTCCCTGGATCAAATGTCCTATTTTAATTATATCATTACTTTATATTTTATTTCTAACGGGTGCAGCGGAGCGCACGGGTACAGCTAGTATAAAATAAAATGAGCCATGGCTCACTCTTTCACTCAAGGCCGCCGGGTAATATGACAGAACCGATGACACGGAACACATGCGAGCGAGCATAGATCTGGAACAGGTAGCTGTCGTGCACGGCAGATTTGCGTACTAAGTTTATATTGTCATGCCAGCCGAGAGAGAAAAACGTCTCTCGTCTCTTGTTTAGCGTGCAAAGGAAATGCCCGCCTGCATCTTGCGTTTCTATGGCAACTACGGACATCGTTCACTTTCTATCAGGTGATGACAAAGCTGTAATGAAGCTATGAAGAGGACTCTTAATAGAGATCGTCAGCTGTTCAGTATGTTTATTAGGTTGGTGTAGCGTTTTTCGTTGCTATGGTAGCTATGTCACTATCGTACTATTAAATGAATGAAAGTACAGAAAAACGCTAAGAATTTATGCACCAACCACTTGAAGAGAGACTGAATTTTCTCGAAAACTATAGCAGATTATTTATCAAACAAAATTTTTGCTACTCATTAAACAGACTCTCCTGGGTTGATTAATACAAAAAGCAAGTAAGTAGGATGTGAAAATGTTTTGCTTTTGAGTAAATCTGAACCAAACATTTTGAAAACTTTGACGCAAGGAGCCTCTTTAGTGACTTCAATATAAAATATATTTTAAAAAATATCTAACTTCAAAACTATTAGCCCTAATGGCATATTTTGTACAGATGATAGTATTATAGGCCTGTTTATGTAGTTTAAGGGGACACTCAACTTAAAAATTGGAGAAAAAGTGTCATAGAAATGAAAAATTAAATTTCTACACTAATTTACGTGACAGAACTAAATCAATACGCAGAATTCTTCCCCTAATCATTGAGAAGTCACAGTCAAATGCACAAAGCCAAAAAATAAAAAATGATAATTAAAAGTGATATTTCAATTAATGATTGATTAAAAATTGAAATATTTTTATTTTGAAAAGTATTGGATCTAATGAGCTGAGATTTTGCATGTTACTTTCCATGTGTATATTAAACTTTTTCTCCAAATTTGAAAAAGATTGGTCAAATAGGAAAAAAGTTCCAAAATATAGTTGAGTATCCCCTTAAATTTCACAAATTTTTATGGACTCATATGTGCCCCTTAAGCGGAGACTCCACTGAAAATCATGAAAATTTTCCAAAAAATGTTATTGGCCATTTCACGTCTTTAGAAAATATATTTTCATACCCCAAATTGATTTAGTTCAATTCTGATTACAAATATGTTTAAAAATGTTTTTAAATTAAGGCTGTAAGGAGACGTGACATTTAAAGAGCTGTCAAAATTATTTTTTCACATCAAAGAATTCACTTTACAAATTTCTGATTACAAATCTAGTAACTTTTTGTTCTAAAGTTGGCCGCCTGAAGTTACTAGATGAATGCAGCGGAGGAAAATTTTATTAGATATGTGTTACATAATTATTCATTTTAATTTCAAATTCATTTTTTCGTAAGTTTATTTTTCTTGATTTAATACCAACTTTTTTATGCCAAATATTAATCAATCAGGATGAAATTTTTACTGTAAGTATTTATGAGATAGCTGCATGTTTTTATGCGTTTATTTTTTAACAAATGCTGCTAATTAATTTTATTAATATATTTTTCATGAATTACTTAAGGGGTTATGTACAGCTTACGGCAGTAAAATTTTTGGAAATATTCAACATTTTTTTCCTCCATTACTGTATCTTGTACAATAATGAAAAATTGGCATGTATAAAACACTTTCCTTCAACTATATGAAAAAAAAAAATACTTTTACCATTTAAAAAAAATTATTTATATATATTTTTTCAAAATTCAAAATGGTGGCAATTCACTGTGTAGTGATGAAGCGTTTCCCTCATAACTCATAAACTTGTTAACTTTTTCATGTTCTCTCTCTTTTATTTTATTTCTGAAAGTCATGTTTACAATATCATGCTCTTTCAACTACATTCTTTAATAAATATTTTTTTTTATTTTGTGTTAGAAGAAAATACTGATATTTGACCATTTTTAAAATGAATTTATTTTTTATCAGACAATCTATCAAAAGTAGAGAAGTGATTTTGCAGCATATTGTAGATATGACATGCATAAATAAACACAACAAATTTCATTACAGAATGTTGGGTAGTTTTTGAGTTATGTGGGAAAAGCTTTATCACTGCACAGTGAACTGAATTTTGAAAAAAAAATATATAAATAGTTTTTTAAATCGTAAAAATATTTCTTTATGTAAGCAGAAGGGCAGTGTTTTATACATAGCAATTTTCATTACTGTACAAGATACAGTAATGGTGAAAAAAAAATGTTGAATATTTCCAAAATTTTACTGCTGTAAGCTGTACCTAACCCCTTAAAAATTAACATATTCAAAAGTTTAAAAGGTGTTTTTGAAAGTGAATAAATGAGATATTTTGTAAAATGAATGCATAGAAATGTTTTTCTATATCTTGTGAATGTAATAAAAAAAGGCAGCTTAAAAATTGAGATCATCTACTAAAAACTTGGGTTTGGAAATATTAAAAAAATTAAATCATCAAAGCCAAAAACATTTGGGAGTTCAAAATTTGGATTTTGTTAGTTCTTTATATAGTAAACATGCTCTCAAGTTTGATTGAAAAAATGATTTAAAAAAAAGTTGTCATTTTTAGTACAGTGTCCCCTTAAGAAAAAAACTATATTCAGACTTATGGCTAGTTCTGAAAGGTCTTCTGGGTAGTGAAATTTCCTGTACGTGTGTACCTCTGCATACAGAGCTGTTAGAGGAATTACTCACGGTGGACAATCTCTGATAAATGAACCAAAAGTTTTGGACCTGAGGACTAGGACAACAGTCCTTGACTCACATTTCGTCCCCGCCGGTTCCCAACGCAAGTCTAACAATCCCCGCCATCAGAGTAAATGAAATGTAATGGAGGGGGAGTCGCTGCTCCTAGAGGTGCGACAGCCCGCCTTACTCAGTCGCAATTGCACTGCCCGACTTGGAGTAGTCCAGTGTGTACCATGTCCCGCACCGGTTCGGCTTTTCATTCGCAGTGCTAACGTCTTATGTTTCAGTAGAGTCCACTCGAAATATGACGAACGTTTCGCTGCTATGGTAACAAGTAAGTGAGGTGCGAAATCGACGTTGTTTTGTTATCAATTTTCCGCCTTTATTTCACGCGCTTGAAGAATTTTATGTGGATTTTAACATACGAACTTGGTACAAACTACAATTTCTGTCAGAAAGGAAACTTTCGAACAATTTTTTTTTTTCGTAATCAGTATTTGTTGTGTAGTCGTGAAATTATAAATTGATGTTACGCAGACATTTTGGAAGTGATTTTATTGACGTGTAAAGATATCGCAAAAGTGGTGTAAACATTTTAAAGAATTTGTAGTACACTACAAGCTAGCAACAGAAATCTAATGCTTAACCGGTAGAAGTCGTTGATGTAGAATTTATTTCAGAAGGACATCAATATGAATAAAAATGTATCGAAAGTAAATTAAATATATTTTATATACTATATACTATATAAGTCGTTAGCTGCGGTATTTTATAGATGTATTGGTGACTTTGACATCTCTGAACTTTATTTATAGTGATTTAAGTTATTACAGATTATTTTATTGTTTAAATATAAGAAAAGACAAACAAAATTAATAGGTAACAGAAATAACCCGGTGGTACAATAGAAGATTTATGACTTCTTAAGTCATTTTTCATAGCTAGCATACTATTTAGAATTATTGGACCGTACACAAGGTAAAGAAGAAATTCTAGTTGTGGCTGTGATATTTATAAACAATTCTGGATTTTAGATTTTTATAAATTGGCTGAACTCGTTGCGAAATATATTTTAGATTAAATACAATTTAAGTGGAGAAAATAAGTGGTTGATATCTGAATTTTAATGAAGAATTTCGAACAGTTTTTTTATTTATATCGATTATGACTGGTGTTTTGTTCCTTCAAAAGTGGTTCATCAAAGTTATTGTATGTAAATAAAGGAAAAACGAAATCTGCAGTGAATGGATGACAAGTATTTTGAATAATTTTAACTTATCTAAATTCCGGAACTTTTAATAGAAGAGATTCAACATTTTTTAATATAGATAAAATGACATTTTAGACGAAACAAAGTCCTCATATTGCCAACCATAAACTTTAAGTTTCAAGTTGTCTAGTTCTTTCGGGAAATTTTGAGAGTGTTTTCAATCTGGTGTAGAAAAACTCGTGTTATAAATTCGCGATAAACTTAGTATTGCCTGTGAAAACATTAAAAAAATAAATACTCTACGTTATAGGTGCGGCGGTATTGCAACATATTTACCTACTTTTAACCAATAACTTCGTACAAGATGTGGGAAGAGAAAAAGCAACCAGAAAATCAGACCCAAGCGTCTAACAAGTCCGAGACAAACTGGAGATCTATGACACTCCGCAATAAATGGAAGTACATTATGGGGAACATCACTGTGGAACCCATGCTAGCTTTCTACATCATCCCATGCGTCCTAGCAATGCTTGCAACTCAGAATCTTAACTTGGAAAAGGCTTGTAGAGTCAACCTCGGATACAGCAAAGAAGTGTGCGACGCTCTAACAGCCCGCAAGACTGAAAACTACACAAAAGAAGAGACAGAAGTCCAACAGCTCGTGGCGGGCATGACAATCTGGAAGACCGTGGTCCAAAGTGCCCTTCCCTGTTTGTTGATGCTGTTTCTGGGATCGTGGTCGGACCGCCATGGCCGTCGGAAACCGTGCATGTTGCTACCTATCACAGGAGAGTTTCTAACCTGCATCGGCCTAATTATGTGTACGGTTTTCTTCTATCAATTGCCGATGGAGGTAGCTGGAATTGTAGAATCGCTCTTTCCTTCGATGACAGGAGGTTGGTTCACCATGTTTATGGCAGTGTTTAGCTACATAGCTGACGTCACGACTGTAGAAATGAGGACCTTACGCGTAGGGATCGTGAACTTGTTCGTGTCTGTGGGCGTCCCTGTCGGCATGTCCCTGAGCGGCATCCTGTACGCTAAAATCGGCTTCTACGGCATCTTCTCCATCTCGGCAACGATGTACGTGCTCAGCTTCTGGTACGGCTTCTTCCGGATCCAGGAGACTCCGCGCCAGAAGACGGAGCAGCAGAAGAAGGAGCGGGAGGTCCTGAAACAGAAGCCTTGCTACTTCCTGCGGGACTTCTTCGACTTCAAGCACATCGCGGAGACGTTCAGGGTGGCCTTCAAGGAGGGCAAGAACAACCGCAAGATGAGGGTCATCATGCTGATGGTTGCCTGCATGGTCATCATCGGGCCCATGCACGGTGAGTAGGCTACCTCATGTCGGTATCCACGGAATCGCATGCCGTCCTTCTACTTATTATACTTTCCTACTCTTAGGCTACTCTTCTGCTCCTCGGCATTCTATAGCTACTTTGTCCATCATCCTATTCCTTTCTTCTCCATTTCTACAGTTCTCTACTACTTGACATTCCCCCTTATCCTTGGCATTTCCCATTCTCCTTGTTATTATCCCTGCTCATTGTCATTACCCATCTCACTGTCCTTATCTCATCTCCTTGTCATTAACCTTCTCATTGTCATTACTCCTTTTCATTGTCCTTTTGTCATCTCCTTGTCATTAACACTTCTCATTGCCATTAGCTCTTCTCATTGTCATTACTTCTTTTCATTGTCCTTTTCTCATTTCCTTGTCATTAACACTTCTCATTGTCATTACCCCTTCTCATTGTCATTACCTCTACTCATTGTCATTACCTCTTCTCATTGTCATTACTCCTTCTCATTGTCATTACTCCTTCTCGTCCTTTTCTCATTTCCTTGTCATTAAAACTTCTCATTGTCATTACCTCTTCTCATTGTCATTACTCCTTCTCGTTCTTTTCTCATTTCCTTGTCATTAAAACTTCTCATTGTCATTACCTCTTCTCATTGTCATTACTCCTTCTCGTTGTCCTTTTCTCATTTCCTTGTCATTAACACTTCTCATTGTCATTACCTCTACTCATTGTCATTACCTCTTCTCATTGTCATTACTCCTTCTCATTGTTATTACTCCTTCTCGTCCTTTTCTCATTTCCTTGTCATTAAAACTTCTCATTGTCATTACCTCTTCTCATTGTCATTACTCCTTCTCGTTCTCCTTTTCTCATTTCCTTGTCATTAAAACTTCTCATTGTCATTACTCCTTCTCGTTCTCCTTTTCTCATTTCCTTGTCATTAACACTTCTCATTGTCATTACCTCTTCTCATTGTCATTACTCCTTCTCGTTCTCCTTTTCTCATTTCCTTGTCATTAAAACTTCTCATTGTCATTACCTCTTCTCATTGTCATTACTCCTTCTAATTGTCATTACTCCTTCTCGTTCTCCTTTTCTCATTTCCTTGTCATTAACACTTCTCATTGTCATTACCCCTTCTCATTGTCATTACCTCTACTCATTGTCATTACCTCTTCTCATTGTCATTACTCCTCATTGTCATTACTCCTTCTCGTCCTTTTCTCATTTCCTTGTCATTAAAACTTCTCATTGTCATTACCTCTTCTCATTGTCATTACTCCTTCTCGTTCTCCTTTTCTCATCTCCTTGTCATTAACACTTCTCATTGTCATTACCTCTTCTCATTGTCATTACTCCTTCTCGTTGTCCTTTTCTCATTCCCTTGTCATTAACACTTCTCATTGCCATTACCTCTCCTCATTGTCATTACTCATTCTCATTGTCCTTTTCTCATCTCTTTGTCATTAACACTTCTCATTGCCATTACCCCTTCTCATTGTCATTACTCCTCGTTGTCCTTATCTCATCTCATTGTCATTAGCCCTCTCATTGTCCTTAACTCATCTCCTTGTCATTATCCCTTCTCATTGTCATTGCCCTTTCTCAATGGCAGTACTCCCTGTCATATCCTCTTCTCCTTGTCATTACCCCTCTCATTTTCCTTATCTCATCTTCTTGTCGTTAATACTTCTCATTGTCATTACTCTTTCTCTTTGTTATAACCCGTTCTCACTGTCATTACCCCTGTCATTGTCATTTCATCTCCTTGTCATTAACATTTCTCCTTGTCATTACTCCTTCTCGTTGTCATGTCCCTTTCTCATTGTCCTTATCTCAGTTCCTAGTCATTTACAGTTCTCATTGTCATTAATCCTTCTCGTTGCTATTAACACTTCTCATTGTCATATTCTTTTCTCACTGCCATTATTCCTCTCACTGTCCTTATCTCATCTCCATGTCATTAACCTGTCTTTTTTGTTATTAACTCTCCTTCTTGTAGCCTAATTCTACTTCTCCTTGTCATTATCACCTTCTCACTGACACGAATCCTCATTGACATGAACCCTTCCCATTGACACGAACAATATTCTTATCGGTGTGAACTCTTCTCTTTGACACGAATACTGTTCTCTGACGCGAACCCTTCCCATTGAAACATATCCTTCGCATTGACAAGAATCCTTTTCAGCCATACGAACTTTTCTCATTGATATGAATCTCTTTTTACGATACGAATCTCTTTTTACCATTTTACATGTCCTTATTCCATCTCTTTCCTGATATTACCCTTTCTCATTGCCATTATCTCCTCTTATTGTCATTATTCTTCTCCATGTCCTTACTACCTCTCTTTGATATTCCCCTTCTCTTTGGCATTCCCCTTATCCTTAGCAACCCCCTTCTCATTGCTATAAACCCTTGTCATTACCACAGCCCCTTCTCCTTGGCATTCTCCTTCTCATTAGCATAGCCCCTTGTCCTTCGTATTTCCCCTTCTTCTTGGCATTCCTCCTTCTCCTTATGCTTTCTCTTCTACTTGCTCTTCTAAGTTATCTCTTCTCTTTGTCGCTCTTCCATTCTTACTCTTCCTGCTCTTTTCCTTCTTCAATTCTTTTCTTTCTCCTTTCTTTCTAAATTTATCTTCTCTAATCCTTTTTCCATTTTATTCTTGTATCTCTTTTTACCTTTCCTTATTCCATCTCTTTCTTCTGCGCTTCTCTCTCTTTCCTCCTCGTGTTGTAATATTGGTCACGTTTCTAGTTTTCTTTATCTGCTGATTTGTCTCTCGAATCCGCCTTGACGTGTATTTTACGATCTCATAGTGACAAATATACGATCATAAGCTATCATAACTGTGAGGCACTTCATTATTAACGACGTTTTAAAACTACGCACGTTGGTTGTAACAGGTGGCGATGAAGGAACTGTGTTTAAATTAGAATGCACGGGAAACCTAATGTTAAGTGTCACATATGAAGCGTACTCGCTTTATCCGTCAGAGTTCCCTCTGCTTTATATACTGTCTGAAACCGTCTTTTAATTTTCTCTTCTCTTTTTCTCTCATAGCGTCCTTCTTCTTTTATTTTTATACTAATTTATTTCAGAAGCGCTTTATGACTATCTCTGTTCTTTTGTTTATTTACCTTCTGTCATATTCTCTATAAAGCAATCATGCTTTCATCACCTTCTCTATCGTTTCACTTGCTTCTTGCTTTCTTTCATTTTGTCTCTCGTCAGTTTTATTCCTTTTATTATATCCATATTTTTCTATGTTCTCTTTGCTATTTCCGTTTATTTATTTATTTATTTATTTATTTATTTATTTATTTATTTATTTATTTATTTTATTGCTAGTAAGTTTGAAAAGAATACAAGTTAATAGAATGTAAGATAAACTAGCCATTCACCATTCCTTCCAGTGCATCCTTCAGTAGGCAGTTTCTTCTCAGCCAGTGACCCAACCAATTCTTTTGTGCGAGATCGTGCGTATTTGCTTGGTTTCCGCACAAAACCAATCCGCGGAAAGTCTAAAATTCCACATTCAGTGTTCCCAACCTAACACACATAACAATTTCCCTCTTCTTACCGTTTAAGTGACATATTGATTTTACTGCTTTAGGCTTTTAACGTATTATTTTTAGAGACGTTCAATATAGTAATAATTATAAATTGGAAACTTACCACTGCAATTTCACCTAAATTGCACTGTTAATTATTGCTTTTTTAATATTGCAAAAATTAAGTAAACTCTACAACTCCACTAAAGTTACTGCATTCGTGATGCAAGTAACATTAAGGAAGCCGTGGAAAAAATCAACAAGATTCCAGACTCATCATAGACTGGGGGAAAAAAAGACAGACGTATATCACGGCCTGCTGGAGTATAGTAAAGACAGAAAACAATTTAAAGCAACAATGTTGAAGATACAGTAGATATTTTTGTTTTGCAAATTTGCCGTCATTGAACAGAAACCAAGATGGAGATTTCATTGCAACTAATTAGAAATTCCTTTTTCAGGTATGTAATAAACGATCTTCGCACAAAATAATGTACGATACACGAGCGGTATGTTTTCTTTCAATTCTCAGAAATTAAAAAAGCTCAACTACGTTTGGCTTTTTCAAACTTTTCCTCGAACATGAAAACTTCAACATACCGCTCTTGTAACGCATATTACTATTCCCTCTTCCTGATCAGTTTCAGCATCATTCTTTCTTCACCCACTCTTCCCAACACAGCTTCACTTCTTATTCTGTCTGTGCATTTCACATGCTCCATTCTTCTCCATTTAAAATGCTATTGTACACTATTTACAAAATAAGTAGGCTATAGTATTATGAAATAAAATACCTTGCATTACAATACACAACACTGTACAGAAAAACGTTTTGTCGCACATATACTTAATAAGTACCAGAAAGAAGGCATGCGCATGATAGACATACAACGAAACAAAACTAATTTCATTACCTCAACTAGTCGTTCTCTTGTGAACCAGGTCTCTCGTCTTCTGATCATGCGCACTGCTTCCTTTCTGGGACTTGTAAATATCTGTGCGACAACACTTTTTTTTGCTGGCTTTTAAGGAACCCGGAGGTTCATTGCCGCCCTCACATCAGCCCGCCATTAGTCCCTATCCTGAGCAAGATTAATCCAGTCTCTACCATCATATCCCACCTCCCTCAAATCCAGTTTAATATTATCTTCCCACCTACGTCTCGGCCTCCCCAAAGGTCTTTGTTCCCTCCGGCCTCCCAACTAACATTCTATATGCATTTCTGGATTCGCCCATACGTGCTACATGTCCTGCCCATCTCAAACGTCTGGATTTTATGTTCCTAATTATGTCAGGTGAAGAATACAATGCGTGCAGCTCTGCGTTGTGTAACTTTTTCCATTCTCCTGTAACTTCATCCCTCTTAGCCCCAAATATTTTCCTAAGCACCTTATTCTCAAACACCCTTAACCTATGTTCCTCTCTCAAAGTGAGAATCCAAGTTTCACAACCATACAGAACAACCGGTAATATAACTGTTTTATAAATTCTAACTTTCAGATTTTTTGACAGAAGACTAGATGACAAAAGCGTCTCAACCGAATAATAACAGGCATTTCCCATATTTATTCTGCGTTTAATTTCTTCCCGAGTGTCATCTAAGACTGTATACATAATAATAATAATAATAATAATAATAATAATAATAATAATAATAATAATAATAATAATAATAATAATAATGCTTGTTCAGTGTAGGTCTACATTGTTTATTATAGTGTAAATAGTAAAAATAGCGAATTCTAACATACATAGTGAAAACTCGGTTTAAGCTAGAAAATAAATAATAGTCGCAAAAATGCACAAATGAAAAATTGTACTTGTACAAATTACGAAATGCTTGCGCAATTTTATAAATAATAGTGCAGAAAAATAAAATTGATAAAGTACGCAGAAACAAAGATATGATGATAGAGACTGGAATAATCTTACATAGGATAGGGACCGATGGCGGGCTTATGTGAGGGCGGCAATGAACCTGCGGGTTCCTTAAAAGCCATTTGTAAGTAAGTAAGTTACGCAAAAACAAAAAGTTACGTAATTTGTTTCTTGGAGTTGTATTACTTTCAATCCATCTTACCACACTCCAGATATACTTATGTAAGTAAATCATTAGACGTAGGTACGTTTAGAATCAATTACTGCTGTATTTACATCACATTAAAATACGTTATTTTATGGGTACTCTAAACATTGAAATTCTTTACTAGCAGGCCCTTCGAGATTTATTGTTAGCATAGTGCTGACTCTTTTTGCTGAAAGGCGGTTTCTAATTCAGTTTTTACAAGATTCATGCAACTAAATCCTCGCTCACAATTTACAGAATGCCATAGAATTATATAAATCAATTAGAAGAAATTGTTCACTTAACTTACATCAATTGCACCAACTCTTTGAAATCAATTCCTGAATATCTTTTGCTCAATACCCTTTTGAACATTGTCCACGGCATTAGCATTTCATTTAAATTCAGATTAGTTCAAACACATCTCTGATTTCATTTTCTCCGTTACCATCTTCGTTTCTGAAGTCCAATGGTTGTTACATTTTGCACATCTACATTCAAAGTTTGTTGAATTTTTAGAAGTCGAGTAGCAAAATGCGACAAATGCGACTGTAGCTTGAACCCTGAGTGGAAATAATTTAAATTATAAATATTATTATAATTGTTAGAGTGGTCCATCTTTTGTTCTGTCCCACTTTACGAAACAACATTCCCGTTAACCGTCAGTGAAATAGACTACTTCGCTTGCTAGATGCACGTGCGTCATCCACTTAAAAACTCCAATAATACTTAATGTTGTAGCCTGCTGGGATAAAGTACGCTTCTTATTCATAGCATCCGACGGAAATAGAACCCGGACTTCTTCAGCGAAAAGCATTTAATAGGACATAATGAAATGAGGAATATTATTTTGTTGACAACATCCGGCATCTGGCAATAAACCGCGGACACTTAGTGACACGTCAGCCAGAAGTGGTAATTCAACCACGTGTTTATGTCTTCTAGATATCGTAATGAGCAATGGAGGCGACGAAAATTCTTACACAATCTCTTTCAATAGCGATAAAACTGGAGACTATTATGTGGTGACAAATGCGATATAACTAGCTGCAGGATTGGGAATACCAACCTCTAAACAAAGGGACCGAATCTTGTTTATTTTCCTACTAGGGATATCCTGAACTAGCACCAACAGATAGCGCATGTGTAATTTGAGAGATGCGCTTTGCGTGTGCATTTGTTTTTCGGTATATAAACATTGAGAATATTGTTGTGTATTAGTATATTAAATACTCTTAAAAACAACTAAAAATGGAAAATTTTTATGTTCCTATATGTAAACACCAGGGAAAGCTTTTTGTCTTCTATCAGGTCCCGAAATATTCTGAATATATGCTTTAAACCTTAAAAAATATAAGTAATTAAATTGCGCCTCGAAAGTGCTAGCTATTAAATAAAAGTAACTATTTCAAGTAAGGAATTGTTGACTACAGTTTCATTTTGGAAGAGGGAAAAGAAAAATTAATAAAAACATATGCAACCTCGACAGCGAGCTATGTTAGCTTAGATTATATGCAGTAGTTGTAGGAGTCTCCGAAGTTTACGCCTGCAGTAAACTCTCGATAAACTGGAATGTTTATTATCCAGGACGATCTGTAGTGGAACCCATTTCGTGAATAATGTTTTTAATGTACTGTACCCTAATTATTAAAACCATGTTTTAACTTCAAATTTTCAAAATCATCCTACATAGTATTCAAAACTGCATGTCCTTAACCTACAAAACACACTACTATTTGTGATACTATTGCGATCATATTATATCATCCTATTAAAAATTGCAATTGATCTTTCTGCAACTACAGAAAAAAATACAAGGAATTCAATCTCGATAGTCCCTTCCCTATAAAAAGAAACACATTGGTGGCTGCATATCCTGTTTTTAGCGTACGGTTCTTAAATATTAATGATTAAAGAGGGCAATATTCACCTTCGACATCCCGGTAGTTCCTATTTTTTTATTCATGCACCACGTTCTCAAAGTTCTCGTTTAGGTTCATGAATATTCAATTTACTCGTATGTATATTCTGCATACTGCAGATTTCCCCACCCATCTCGGGGAATCGCTCAATATTATAGAGGTTTACGGTATTATTTATTGTAAATTAAATTAAATTATAAGGTAGAAAATATTGAATTATATTAAATTATACCAGGTTATACAAAATAATTATAAATATAATTTTGACACGCACAGAAAACCAACAAGCGGGAAAACGTAATCAACTGTAGCATATGACATAAGATAGCCCTACAATCTGTTCCGCCGCATGGAACGCTCCTGCCTTCTAGCGGTAAAACTTCGCATACGATATCTCTCTTCACGCAGTGCTTTGCTTGACTTTATAATTCTATTGTTTTTTGCTCGCATCCTCGTTTTCTTCCTCCATTTCCTCTTTCTTTTTGACTTGAGACGTTTATTTTCGAGTTACAGATGTCAAAAGAAAAAGTGGCCGCTCTCTAGAAACAAAGTTCCCTTCGGGCATCTCCGCTACAATTCGGAGACAGGCGATGTTGCCTTATATGTACAGTTATAATTAAAGTATCCTCCTTCTTATTGTCATAGCGTAATGGTAGCGTTTTGGGTTGGTATTCGTGAGGTCGTGATTTCAAACACAACCTCGTGCTTTTTATGTTTTTTGTTCTTAGGAGAAAGAGAAAATATAATTGCTCCTGTCTCTTTTATGACTGTTTTATGGTTCATGAATGTATTATGCCATGACTTTAGAATTATTATTTATTTTGAAATTATGATTGCAAATGGAAAGAAAGAAAGATTATATTCTCAACGAAAATATATTTCGTGGCATAAACAAAACAAACTTACTAGCGTCTGCCTTAGAAAATTCAAACAATTAAAAGTTCAAAAAACAAAACAAAAAGCCACGATTCAATA
Organism: Periplaneta americana; assembly: GCF_040183065.1. Lineage (NCBI taxonomy): Eukaryota > Metazoa > Arthropoda > Insecta > Blattodea > Blattidae > Periplaneta > Periplaneta americana. The sequence goes on along the minus strand of NC_091118.1, from coordinate 201,575,840 downwards.
TTTAGTCCATCTTCCTCCCATAAAGATCACATCTTGCATGGAATCGATTAAACTTTTCAGTTCTCAGCCTCGGCATCCCAGGCATCCTGAACGAGTTTCCACAAATCATCAGGACGTCTTGGAAGGGGATTGGGCCAATTTTTCCGCATATGTTTCTTTACTTATGCTCTTTTAACTAAGTCGGAAGAACATTGGAATTTAGATGTCGACGTCTCTGGTTCAAATCCTCGTCACTTCTTTCCATTTTATTGTGTTACAAGATAGTATAATGTAATATTATAAGAAGGAAAAACTAACACTACTATTATGTAACTGTATTGTTTCAAATCTAACATGAAATTTATTTTACTTACTGTATATCGTTAAAGAACGATAACAGAACACAAATAACAACTTGAATATTATTTATAACGCTAAAGAACGATAACAGAATATAAATTATAATTTGAATACTATTTATATCCACTAAAAACGATAACAAAATATAAATAATAACTTGAACGTTATTTATGTCGCTAAAGAACGATAACAGAATACAAATGATAACTTGAATATTATTTATATCGCTGACGAATGATAACAAGATAAAATAACTTGAATAAGACTCGAACTCACAACCTTCGAATCATTAAGCGAGCTCTCTACTGCTGATCTACGAAACGCAGGTTTCGAGTAACTCCATAGTTTCGAAACTGCTTCTACAAGTGCATTGCATAGGGTAACATCACCGTGATCCAAAGTGGACTTAGAAAATATTCGCTGTTCACGAGTGCGGCCACTTTTTTTTTTACACTTGTACAAGAAAAGAAATCAATCGCTGGAATAAGTGCAAAACCTCTAAGTTCTGATAATCAACCAATTGTTCTGTGTTACATTTGTTTCACATATTAACAAAAATGTGATTCATAAAATCATCTCAAAATCATTTCACATAATTTTATGAATCATACTTTCATTCATACGACAAGCAAATTTAACACAGAATAATTGAAGGATTTTTTGAAAAGACAACCATAGTCCAAAAACATAAATTTTCAGAATAAACAAAAAACTATCTGGCATGTGTATTGCTGACCTTACTTACTTACTTACTGGCTTTTAAGGAACCCGGAGGTTCATTGCCGCCTCACATAAGCCCGCCATTGGCCCCTATCCTGAGCAAGATTAATCCAGTCTCTATCATCATATCCCACCTCCCTCAAATACATTTTAATATTATCTTCCCATCTACGTCTCGGCCTCCCTAAAGGCCTTTTCCCCTGTGGCCTCCCTACTAACACTCTATATGCATTTCTGGATTCGCCCATACGTGCTACATGCCCTGCCCATCTCAAACGTCTGGATTTAATGTTCCTAATTATGTCAGGTGAAGAATATAATGCGTGCAGCTCTGCGTTGTGTAACTTTCTCCATTCTCCTGTAACTTCATCCCTTTTAGCCCCAAATATTTTCCTAAGAACCTTATTCTCAAAAACACTCAATCTCTGTTCCTCTCTCAAAGTGAGAGTCCAAGTTTCACAGCCATACAGAACAACCGGTAATATAACTGTTTTATAAATTCTAACTTTCAGATTTTTTGACAGCAGACTAGATGACAAAAGCTTCTCAACCGAATAATAACAGACATTTCCTATATTTATTCTGCGTTTAATTTCTTCTCGAGGGCCACTTTTGTTACTGTTGCTCCAAGATATTTGAATTTTTTCACCTCTTGAAAGGATAAATTTCCTATTTTTATATTTCTATTTCGTACTATGTTCTGGTCATGAGACATAATCATATACTGTACTTCGTCTTTTCGAGATTTACTTCGAAACATATCTCTTCACTTGCATCAAGTGAAATTCCCGTGTTTTCCCTAATAATTTGTGGGTTTATTATTATTATTATTATTATTATTATTATTATTATTATTATTATTATTACTATTATTATTATTTTTTTTATTTTTTTTTGAGTACGTAGTGGCCACTGGCGTAGTTCAGACGGTAGTGGGTTTGTCTGTTGATCTGGAGTTTCGGGCGTGAGTTTGATTCCCGCTTGGACTGATTACCTATTAAGTTTTTTCCAAGCTTTTTTCCCGCTGTAAGACAATTGTCAGGTAATCTGTGGCGAATCCTCAGCCTCATCTCGCCAAATATCATCTTCCTATCACCAATTCCATCCACGCTAAATAATCCAGTAGTTGATACAGCATCGTTAAATGTAATAACCAAGTAAAAAAAATACGTTTTATTATTTTATTTGCTTTGGTGACATCTGGTAACAGTTGGCAACATTAGCACCACTATAGCTATAGCATTGCTTTGCAGCTTGAGCTAACACAACATAAACACACAATAAAAGGGACAATAATCTCTGTTTCTATGAAGGAGAAATAATCATTAAATCTCTGCCTGGAATCGAAGCCGGATGCGCTTGACTCGTCGCCGCAAGTTCTTGCCACAGACCTACGACGCATGTCCCATTCGACGACACTAAACAATTCCAGGAATACAAACATTGAGCAATGAAAACATTTCAGCTGTTATTTATTGCCTTCCCCGATCATTGCATCGGTAGTGAAAGCAGTCGTTGCCACGGCAACCTGCAGACTGGCAAGAAGGCAATCATGTTCGTTGGGTTAAATCTTATATTTCGTAAGCGAATAGAAGCAAACGACCTTCATTGTAAACAGTTCTGCTTTATTATGGGGCAGTTACTTAAATTATGAGAGAACGCAATCCTCATTTAAATAATAGCTGTATTAGAGGCCGTTGCTAATGGCAACACAACTTCATTCATTGCAGAATGATGCTTCTCTCATACTTCTTTGATGTTACCACTTATATGCTGAACAGGCAATTCTTTGTAATATATTATACTCTATCCAAGGGATGCCCAACATTTTATAAGGACTGTTAATTTCATTTTTAAAAAGTGAAAGGATATTTATTGAATCCCTATAATTGCTCGTAATGTTCATGCTTTTCGTGATTGTTATTGTGAGCATAATTGGGATTGTATAGGGACATCATTTTATTTTTATTAACATTTGTAATATTAACCTGGCTATACCTTTCTATTAACGATTGAAACAGGAAACACCGTTTGCTCCCCCTTCCACGACTGGAGTTCGATGATACCGGCGTAAAATACAAATCACTTTACTAGGTATAGGAGGGAAGAAAAGTAGTTCATCCATTTATGTAAACTAGGAAATACCGCAATTTTGAGTTTGATAATTTTCATTAGGTTTTTGTTTAATCAAAATACAGTACTGTATGAACACTTAGTGTTTTTACACACGAATTGAGCTATCCATTCGGACGTATTAATTATGCAATGTATATTGTACTGTTACAGCACATTAGCGTACAATATAGAGAATGAAGTTAAATTGAAAAATAATCATAATATGGATATTTAAACACATTTTTGAAAATAGTGGCCGTTCATTTCGATACAGGCTTCAGTTCTAATGTGCATATTATCGCACTATAGACTATTGCACCTAATTTCAATTACCAGTTTCGTCCTTCGTACGAGTAACTCATGTTGAAATAATTCCGTACCTACTCTATAAAAGAGTACCTTACGTACTGTAAATTCAATCTTCACTGCTGCCCGATCCGAAAAGATAAAATTACCCAGAAATGCTATCTACTGTCCGTTCAAGTGGTTTTGTCATAGAAAGGGGTGATCACGTGACAGTTAATTACTTAACGAGGTCCTTTTATTGAAGTTATTTTAAACACTTGTATAATATTACGTAGACGTCCAATTCCTAACAGAAATTAATGTTTTCAGAAAAGAGCTAAGATAGCTCAGTTACTAGACTTAACAAAGGGGCGAACAGAAGCAGGTGGGGGAAACCGGGATGCGACGTAGGCAAACGGACGACAGTACCTGTACGAAAATATGATTCAATATTGAAAGCTCTTTCGTCACTGGAAAACGCTAACATATTTCTGGAACGTACTATACTCGCTAACTCAGTACTGCTTACGCGCCCTCGGCTCTGTGTCGTGAACGGTTGGAAGTTTACTAGTAGAAGGGGTGGGAGTGAAGTACATTCAAAAACTCAGGTACAATAAAAATAATTGAAGTAAAAATAAAATGATGTCCCTGTACAAGTACGTTTTTTTAATAAAACTTTGATATTTCTTTTCATTTGTTTTTACACTTCCTCCCCACCACAAAAAGGCGCCTTTTCGTTAACTACTTCATTCCAAGAGCCCTAGTCTCGAGGATCAAGAGCTGTTTGAAATTGTAATGAATAATATTAATAATATGTCATTAGCTGTCCCGCGCCGTGGCGTCGTGGTCTAAGGCATCCTGCCTAAGACTCGCGTTACGGAATGCGTGCTGGTTCGAGTCCTAGTGAGGGAAGGAATTTTCTCATGAAATTTCTGTCAATGTATAGGGCCGGTGCCCACCCAGCATCGTGATGCACTTGGGGAGCTACGATAGGTAGCGAAAATCCGGTTTCGCAAACCAGCTATAACGGCTGGGAGGATCATCGTGCTAACCACACAATACCTCCATTGTAGTTGGATGATCGTCCACCTCTACTTCGGCATGTGGACGTGAGGCCAGCAGCCGGCTGGTCGGTCTTAGCCCTTCATGGGCTGTAGCGTCACGAATTTACTTTACTTTTATGTCATTAGGTAAAGACAAAGAATTAACTTTATTTTTGTAAATCAATACCTTGAAGTATACCTACACAGTGTCCACAAAAACATTTCGTGATTATAAACTACTATAATTTTGTAACTATGCGTATTACGAAATTCATACCGGTACCATTAGAAAGAACGGCTCAAAGAATTTCAGAGCATGTGTAATTGCAGGCTAATTGTTGGCGGGAAACAGTACACGACACCATAAGACAAAAAAACGCTGTTCCCGCCCTTTCGCTTGCCATCGTGGCATTGTTGAATAGAAGCAAATTCTGTTAAATAGCGTGAATGTTTACATTTTAACTCAGTGTAAATTCTGCAGCATTAAGAGAGGTATCGCGAACCCACAGGAGCGTAGTTGATGTTTATTGGAATACCATAGCACACGGAGTATAGTGAGAGTTCAGCGTGCCTTCAGATGGGAGTTTCAACATGCGGAACATATTGACTACTTTCTAAATGCTGCAGAATTCACATTGAGTTGAAATCCCTGATCAGTCATCACATACAACAGATTTATCAGCCTAATAGATTTTCAAGACAACCAGTTTTATCAATTTCAGTATGCTGCCATCTAGCGACTGCAAAAGAAGACACGTTATAATCCTTACTTCCATATAGCAGTTGTTACTAAAAATGCCTTTTCGACCTTGGAAGTCCTGGTGGTAGTTCTCGTTTTGTGTTGCAATTTCATAACATGGGGATGGCAAATCTGATATAGCCTATATTATGTGTTCAGGAATTGAAATGTAAACATTCGCACAAATTAACACGATTTGCTTCTATCCAACTATACCACAATGACAAACAAAAGAGCGGGACCAGTGTATTTTTTTTTCTTATAGTGCCTTCTATTGTTTTCCGCCAACAATTGAAGTTACACATCTCCTGAAATTCTTTGAACCGTTCTTTCTAATGGCACGGTTAGGGATTTCGTAATATGCATAAGTACAAAATTACAGCTGTTTATAATCATGGAATGTTTTTATGCACATATTGTACTTCAGAATTAAACTATGTTAAATTAAATACTTCTATTTTATACTCCACGCAATTTATTAATTACACCCATTTGTGTACGAATAATTTTGATTAAATTAAAATTAAGTTGTATATTTCATTAAGCTTTTATATGCTATTATGTTACCACATTCATTTGCTTCTCCTTTATGTTTTATCACGGCTGGCTGGATTCGAAACTTCAATGTTTTAAACACATCAATAACACTATAGTAATCCAAAGCCTACTGTAATCAATGACGTCACCGTATTAATAGAAAATGTGACTAGATTTCTCGAATTCCAAGTGCATAAGCGTTTCACGTTAAAAGATCTGTATGACGAAGACTCATAACTCCTCATGACACATTTACTTGTATCGTAGTTCACAGTTCTTTACCTAGAAGTGTTAAGTAAAGGTAAATATGGAAATGAACATCTATTTTCTGGATTTCACACAAAATAGCTTGAATCTTCAACATTTTTGTGACAGAACTAATAAAATTGTTAATGTTTTAATCAACAAAATGGTAACTATGGAAATGCAAAATATAACAAATGAAAACCCCATTGTTTTCCCAATACAGTGACCTTTTTTTTACCTCAAATATTACAATACTTATAATGTTTTAAAAGTGACTTTTTAATTATATTATATTTCATTTAACCATGTTTTCAACTTCGAAGTTTATTCTCAATCGAAATTCGACCTAGCAATCTATATTTATTCAATATTTACAAATGCCGCAAGAGAGAACTGCATATAGCCTACTTACGTTTGTACTGGTATTTATTTATTTATTTATTTATTTATTTATTTATTTATTTATTTATTTATTTATTTATTTATGTACGTATATGTATTTATTTAGTTATTTATTTATTTGTGTATTTATGTATGTATTTATTTATGTATATATTTATTTATTTGTGTATTTATGTATATATTTATTTAGGTATATTTATTTACTTATTTATTTATTTACCTATTTATTTATTTATTTATTTATTTATGTACGTATATATGTATGTATATATGTATTTATTTATTTATGTATGAATATATATGTATTTATTTACTTATTTACTTATTTATTTATTTACTTATTTATTTACGTATTTATTTATTTATTTACTTATTTATTTACTTATTTATTTGTTTATGTATTTATGTATGTATATAGGTATGTATTTATTTATCTACTTATTTATTTATTTATGTATATATGTATTTATTTATTTACTTATTTATATATATATTTATTTATTTATGTATTTATTTATATACTTATTTATTTATATATTTATTTATTTACTTATTTATTTACTTATCTATCTATCTATCTATCTATCTATCTATCTATCTATCTATCTATCTATCTATCTATCTATCTATCTATCTATCTATCTATCTATCTATCTATCTATCTATCTATCTATCTATCTATCTATCTATCTATCTATCTATCTATCTATCTATCTATCTATCTATCTATCTATCTATCTATCTATCTATCTATTTATTTATCTATTTATTTATTTATTTATTTATTTATGTACGTATATATGTATTTATTTAGTTATTTTATTTATTTGTGTATTTATATATGTATTTATTTATGTACATATTTATTTATTTGTGTATTTATGTATGTATTTATTTATGTATATTTATTTACTTATTTATTTATTTACCTATTTATTTATTTATGTACGTATATATGTATGTATGTATTTATTTATTTATGAATATATATGTATTTATTTACTTATTTACTTACTTACTTATTTACTAATTTATTTATTTACTTATTTATTTATTTACTTATTTATGTGTTTATGTATTTATGTATGTATGTATATATATGTATTTATTTATCTACTTATTTATTTATTTATGTATTTATGTATATATGTATTTATTTATTTACTTATTTATATATATATATGTATTTATGTATATATGTATTTATTTATTTACTTATTTATATATATATATATAGTTATTTATTTACTTATTTATTTACTTATCTATCTATCTATCTATCTATCTATCTATCTATCTATCTATCTATCTATCTATCTATCTATCTATCTATCTATCTATCTATCTATTTATTTATTTATTTATTTATTTATTTATTTACTTATTTATTTATTTATTTATATCATGAATAATTGTCCACGTCGTGGCGGATTAGATGTAGTCCAGTTCTTAATCCGCCATCACTCTCTATACAAATATAACAAAAACTAAGACATATTGGACCTATAAGTATTCTCTATTCACCATAATAATAATCAGTCTCTTAAAAATTATTCTGTTAACTTCATTGACTACTATTCGTAGCTTCCTATCGTGTCCGACTACTCAACGTTTATAATTCCATATCCATTAAAGCTTTGGCTTTCTCTTCCCATCTAATTTTAACTCTAAAAAGAAATTCTCCTAATGTATGCAGGGGACCATTCATTTTTATAAGCTGCTATGTTTGTACTGATATAGACAAACATCATTAAATACCGGTGTGTTACAGACACAACCATCTGAAGTGGATAAAGCACGAATTCTTGTAATGAACTTAAACAGTGTGTTCAACATTTCGCTCATTCGTTTACTTTTACATGGCAGAGGAAACGCTTCTAACAGAGACTGTTCGGTGTTCAGTTGGGCCTGTAGTGGGGTGAACTGCCGTGGCATGACGTACACGACCGGCATTCTGTTGTCTTGTTACGTGCCTCGTGCATACAACAAACTTCAGTTAGGCTGTATTCTTAAGTCCCGATGTGTGGCGTTCTGATTCGAATGGGGAGAAAGAAGACAAAACCCGCAAACCGATATTTTAGTTACTAGGTAATGTAAAACACATCCTTATGCATAATAATATTTATTTATAAGTAGTTTTTACTAGTTGAGAACGAGTTTACAATTAAGTAGTCCTAGACTAATAAATTCTACTTAACTCGCAAATTGCATGTTAATGTTTTTTCCACTCCCACATTTTACGTAATAAGAATACATTTCTTCATTAATTTACATTATTTAATGCCAGAACTCTTCGTGAATAGTTGACTGTGAGTATTCTTTTGTTTGTTGCTATGTTACTGTTGAATGAAACATATTTTCACTTATTTCCCTAGGGAAGCAATGTGACTTACGTCCCGTCGTCAATAGCAACCAATACTATCACAGTAAAATCCATTTACTTCCTTAGAAACAAGCTAATAACGGCGGCAGTGGGAGTGGAAAAACAATTGAATGCTCTTTCTCCTCACTGCAGCAACGCTATGGCATATATTGCTTCATTCGTTTCTAGTTTTCTGTCCAAAGATAGATCCTTCACTGAAAACCTAGTATTCTCCAATCTACCCAATTTTCCGCCTTCCTTTTAGCTTCCGCATATGATCCATGTATCTTAATGTTGTCTATCATCACATAATTATATCCTTCTGCCCAGAACTTTTCTCCAGTTCACAATTCCTTTCGTCCACACCTGTGGAGTAACGGTCAGCGCGTCTGGCCACGAAACCAGGTGGCCCGGGTTCGAATCCCGGTCGGGGCAAGTTACTTGGTTGAGGTTTTTTCCGGGGTTTTCCCTCAACCAATATGAGCAAATGTTGGGTAACTTTCGGTGCTGGACCCCGGATTCATTTCACCGACATTATCACCTTCATTTAATTCAGACGCTAAATAACCTAGATGTTGATATAGCGTCGTAAAATAACCCAATAAAAAAACATTCCTTTCATTGCATCCTACAGTAGGATGTTTCTTCTTAGCCAGTGACACAATCAATTGCTTTTTCTCTTCCTGATCAGTTTCAGTATTTCTCTTTCATCCACCTTTTCCAACACAGCTTCATTTTTTATTCTCTCTGTCCATTTCACACGCTCCATTCTTCTCTATATCCACATTTCAGATGTTTCTATTCGTTTCTCTTCATTTCATTGTAATGTCCATATTTCTGCCCCATACAATGCCATACTTCACACAAAACAGTTCACTAGTCTCTTTCTTAGTTATTTTTTCAGAAGATGCTCCTTTTTCTATTAAAAGCTTCCTTTGCCATTGCTATCTTTCTTTTGACTTCCTGGCAGCAGCTTATAATACACCCCAAGCATTTGAAGTTATCTACTTGCTCTACTGCCTCATTTAGAATTCACAAGTTTATCTTCTTTACTTTTCTTCCTAGAACCATGCTCTTCGTCTTGTTGGCATTTATCTTCATCCCATACTGCTCACAGTTGTCATTTAGCTCCAGTAGCATATCCCTTAGCATCATCTCCTCTTCTGCTAACAACACTGTATCATCAGCAAATCTTATGCACTTTATTCTTCTTCCTCCTACTGTCACCCCTCCATGTTCTGAAAACATTTCTTCACTAAATCCTCCAAGTAGATTATGATGTTTTCAATTCCCTGCCCATGACTCATTGATTTGTCTCTCTGTCTTCCACGTGGCGACCAGAGTTGGATTCCCGTCTGGGTCATGATGGAATTTGGGAGTCGTAGTGACATAAGAGAAATGGAATGTCTTAAACATTTTTAAATCAATAAACAATTGAGGTGCCACATAAAAAATTTAGTTGTCATGGCTACCTGGCGTCGTGAATTTGTCTACTCCTGAATGTATAAGCGCCGTCTTAAATCACTAAGTGATTATTTTTCGCATATCATACATTATTATTCCGTCGGATCCCGGCCACATAGTAATTCATAATGAGTGCACATGTGTGGACATTGTGCCACTGTCATACATCTATGACGCAGTGCACGAGGGTAGGCCACTAGAGGGAACCCAAGAGGTGGAACTTAAACTGAGAGGATTCAATCCGACATCGGGATGGGAATCCGGTGTGGCTTAGTGGATAGAGCATACCTGCACAAACAGCGCTCGACGAGCGCGCGCTCCTTCGGAGCGGAAGAGCTGTGTTTACCGCTCGCCGAAACGGAGAGGAAGATACGTAGAATGACATAGACTTGCTATAGGTAGAGGAGAGGGAAACGACCATTCAGTTATCTAGTGGAGTGCAGTGTGTAGGCCTATTCTCAGTAACTGTTTCATGTTGCTTACCTACTGCTACAGTACAGTATGGAGGAATCTAAAAGACGGAACATAACATTTAACATTTAACGATTTACAGCTCGAACTTATTGATCTTCAATGTGACCTAAGGGCTAAAGACCGTTTGAATAATACTACTAGCCTGGTTGAGTTTTACAAGACTAAACATTAGCAATAATATCCACGACTACACAGGCTGGCTGTGAAAATGATTGCTATGTTTGGCTCAACATTTATATTTGTGAGAAACTGTTTTCTATAATCAACTTTAATAAAGGCAGACATCGAACATCTGTAACTGATGTTTCATTACGATCAGTAGGCTACTGTTCCTTTCAGCTGTCAATAGCATAAAACCTCGTTTTGATGTACTGATAAATAAAAATATAACAAAATGATATTGTACCTTTAAGTAGCTATAGAATTTCTATTACTTCTGTAAAATAAATATTTCTTTATTAATTAATAATAGTCCAAGATAGTTTTGCAAACACTGAACGGGAATTCATTTCATAAACACTCTTACTATACTGTATTTCCTTTTATGTATATTTTGTACGAGATCATCCCTTCTTCCAGTCCACCCTTATACAGAGCGCAGCTAATATCTGCATTCCGCTCATGAGCTGTGAACCGGCTCGGAGAGCGCAAACCTTGTGCAGGCCTGGGATAGACCGTCAGCACGTAGAGCTGAAAACACGGGTTCAAATCCCGGTGCCGGAGAGAATTTTTCTCTATTCGACTCATCTTTCATTATAAATTCTTTCTGTTTTCCACCTCTGGCTTCAAACTGCGAACCTCACGATAACCGGTTGTGAGGAATTGCGTCAATAAAGAATCGTACTAGGGACATAAATTGTTGAATAACACGAGCTGAACACCTTGACAGGAAGGTACTTGTGCCGCTGTAGCACACACTGCCCAGGGTCTGCAGTTTCACTATTTAACAATCGCACAAGGTCCTGGAATAAAAACTGTTTGTGCGATTCACGTATTGTGCAATTAGGTAGGCCTACACTGTGGAATCCCAATCGAAGTGTGGCTTGCAAGCTATAATGACGCGGAAACGGGAGAGCTGCACAGGAAATCAAATGAGGTGCAGTTGACCCGCTCTGGTGATGCGTTTAAGGTTGCGAGTTTGTATAATACGTGGTGTTCAGCTGGTGGCCCGCGTTGGTAGTGTAGGGATGTAAGAAAGTCGTTTGAAAAGCCAGCATCTTTCTCTCAAGTTATTTCCTTCCCTCTCCACCTTATTGCTATTTATCTTCTTGTCCTGTACCTTTCAGTTCTTCAGCTTACTTTTATTCTTTTTGTCTTTTAATATTCCTCTTCTCTTTTCTTCTCTTATTCTTCATTGTTCATAATTTTCTTCTTCTTATTGTGTTTCTTTTCATTTCTCTATTTTTCCCCTTTATTCTTCTTCACTTTTCACTACGTTTCTTCTTCTGCCTTCCCTCTTCTTCCCTCTTTCTTCTCTAATTCCCCTTGCTTTTCTCTTTTTGTCATAATTTTTCTCTCTTTGCAATTGCTTTACTTTTTTCCCATGCTTTTCTCTCTTTGCCATTGTTTTTCTACCTATTCCTTTACTTTTCTCTCTTTGACCTTACTTTTCTCTCTGCCCTTGCTTTTCTCTCTTTGTCCTTACTTTTCTCTTTGCCCTTGCTTTTCTCTCTTTAACCTTACCTTTCTCTCTTTGCACTTGCTTTACTCTCTCTTTGCCCTTACTTTTCTTTCTTTGCCCTTGCTTTTCTCTCTTTACCCTTACTTTTCTCTCTGCCCTTGCTTTTCTTTCTTTGCCCTTACTTTTCTCTCTTTACCCTTACTTTTCTCTCTTTGCCCTTACTTTTCTCTCTGCCCTTGCTTTTCTCTCTTTGCCCTTGCTTTTCTCTCTTTGCCTTTACTTTTCTCTTTGCCATTGCTTTTTTGTCTTTGCCATTGTTTTTCTACCTATTCCTTTACTTTTCTCTCTTTGAACTTACTTTTCTCTTTGCCCTTGCTTTTCTCTCCTTGCCCTTACTTTTCTCTTTGCCCTTGCTTTTCTCTCTTTGCCCTTACTTTTCTCTTTGCCGTTGCTTTTTTGTCTTTGCCCTTGCTTTTCTCTATTCTCCCTTGCTTGTCTCTCTTTGCCCTTGCTTGTCTCTCTTTGCCCTTGCTTTTCTCTCTTTGCCCTTACGTTTCACTCTTTGCCTTTGCGTTTTTATCTTTGCCCTTGCTTTTCTCTCTTTGCCCTTACTTTTCTCTCTTTACCCTTACTTTTCTCTCTTTGCCCTTACTTTTCTCTTTGCCCTTGCTTTTCTCTCTCAGCCCTTACTTTTCTCTCTTTACCCTCACTTTTCTCTCTTTACCCTTGCTTTTCTCTCTTTGCCCTTACTTTTCTCTCTTTACCCTTACTTTTCTCTCTTTGCCCTTACTTTTCTCTTTGCCCTTGTTTTTCTCTCTTTGCCCTTACTTTTCTCTTTGCCCTTGTTTTTCTCTCTTTGCCCTTACCTGTCTCTCTTTGCCCTTACTTTTCTCTTTGCCCTTGCTTTTCTCTCTTTGTCGATGATTTTCTCTCATGTTTCTTGTTTTTCTCTCTTGGTCCATTCTTTCCTTCTTTACCATTGCACATTTTTCTTTACCCTTTTCTCTCTTTGTCATTGTTTTTCTGCCTATCCCTTGCTTTTCTCTCTTTGTCCTTGATTTTCTCTCATTTCTCTTGTTTTTCTCTCTTGGTCCATTCTTTCCTTCTTTACCATTGCACATTTTTCTTTGCCCTTTTCTCTCTTTGTCATTGTTTTTCTACATATACCCTTGCTTTTCTCTCTTTGTCCTTGATTTTCTCTCATTTTTCTTGCTTTTCTCTCTTGGCCATTTTTTCCTCTCTTCACCATTGCATTTTCTTCTTTGCCCTTACTTTTCTCTCGTTGCCGGTGTTTTTCTCCCTATCCCCTTATTTTTCTCTCTTTGCCCTTGTTTTTCCCTCTTTTCCATTTTTTTCTACCTATCCCCTTAATTTTCTCTCTTTGCCTTTGCTTTTCTCTCTTTGTCCTTGCTTTTCTTTCTTCCATGCTTTGCTTTCCTGTCCCTTGTTCTCCTCTTTATCGGTTTTCCAGTCATTTTCATTATTCTTCTTTCTCTTCTTTGAGTTTTCCTTTCTCCTTCCTCGTCGTTCTTGTCTGCATCCTTATCTTCCTGATTCTCTCTTTTCGTTTTCTCCTGTAGGCCTGCATTTACCGGAACACCAACAGCTTTGCGCCTCTGTTTGTTTTGAAACTTCATTGTCACTACATCTAGGTCATAATATAAAGCTCTTAATGGCTTTATTAAGGCTTGTTTTCTGTTTGTTTTAAAGCATTTTGATAACGCGTTTTAATCATGAAAGTGACTTATCCACGCCATAGTTTTGCATCAGAATTGACATGAACAGAGCATGGCCATGAGTAAGCCCCTAGTTCAGTGAGAGCCACACTGCTCCGTGGTGGAAGTGTTTGCAGCATATCGCTTTAATGTGGCGGTCCATCTCTACACTTTGACCCCATCCCGTCGCACAACTGATTGTGCACTACTGGAGAAGCACAATCCACTTGCGCCGTTATCTTTCATTAGCCTGGTTTCCGTAAACATCATCAAGTCTCTCAAGATTGTCAGGAACATAATTTATTATCAATAGTAGATATACGGTAGGTTATAGTAGCGGGTTTCTATACTACCAATCAGAGTTCGATTCCCGAAGAGTCCAAGTGGAATTTTAGACTAAAAATGCGGTGTTATGATCGATTTTCTCGGAGTAAGCATTCCCATTTTTCCAGCCCCCCTATTCTATGGTTTATTCATAATTAGTAATTATTATTACTTAATGTTATGTATTTATTATTTATTTAATTATTTAAATATACAGTATACAGAGTATAATTATAACAATAGAAATAGAAATAAAATAATGCAATCATAAAAAATATAGAAAAATTTAATGGATCTATATATTCATATGCGGATGATACAGTAGTTATTTTCAGTGGTTTTTCTTGGCAGGAAGCATATAGAAATGCTAATATAGGTACTAACATTGTTAAAAAATGGCTTAATTCCAACTTCCTTGCTTTAAATATATCTAAATCAACTTTAGTTCATTTTTCGTTAACAGCTGCCAGTGTTCAAAATTTAAAATTTAGCGATGAATATAGACTAATAATACACAGTGAAAACTGTTTAGATCCCAAAAGTTGTAAATGTCCACCATTGAAAGAAGCCACGTATGTCAAATATCTGGGTATCATTATTGGTCAGAATTTAAAATGGCCTCATCACATTACTTATCTTTGTAAGAGGCTTCGTAAAACAATTTATAAATTCGTTAATCTTCGATGCTACTTACCTATTAGAGTTCTACGAAATGTTTATTTGGCCATTATTCAGTCTATCATTCAATATGGTATAACTGTTTGGGGTGGAAGTACAAAAATTAATCTTAATCCGTTAAATTTACTACAAAAACGAACAATTAAAATTTGTTTGAAGAAACGTTTCGATTATCCAACTAAATTAATTTATTCTGAATTTAATGTATTTAATATTGAACAAATTTATAAGTATACGCTGTTAAAATTTTATCATAAAAATCGTCATAAGTTTGTATTACAGACACACAATTATGACACAAGACGAAATATTAATTTAACATTAGTAGAACCTAAATGTCTCACATCTGCTGGTCTAAAGCATAGCATTAATTTTGACCCTCGGTTGTACAATACTTTAACTAAATTACACCCAGAACTTCTAACATGTAACCCACTAACATATAACAAGAAAATTAGAAACGTGTTAATATCTTCAATTTGATTAAATAAATTTATAGCCTATGTGTATGAATTAATCAACCTATATTATATTTGTATTCTATAATTTTGAAATATATATTAATCCTACTTTTCACGTGCGATATTATTCTTCTCTAGTGTTAATATTATATTAAATTATATAATTCCATTGCCGCTGTAATTTAAATTTTATTTCCTATTTTATTTTACTTATTTATTTTTATTATTATTATTATTATTATTATTATTATTATTATTATTATTATTATTATTATTATTATTATGTTTTTCTATATTTCTTTTATATTAATATTGTATTATATAATTTTTGTAACTGTTAATTTTAATTCTATTTCCTATTTTATTTTAGTTTATATTCTCTTATAGACCTATTAATATTATATCTGAACTGCGACCGAACACGAGCGCTGCTCATTCGGTCTCAAATTTTGTTAATACTACTGTATCTTCTTTTTATATTGCTTGTATTATTTTATTTGTATTTCTCTTGTTTGTTTGTAATTATATTCTTTATTCTGTATATATTTAAATAAATAAATAAATAAATAAATAAAAAGACGACGCAATAATATTAACAAAATTTATTACTGTTACGTTATTGCATATATATATATATATATATATATATATATATATATACTTGTTTGTATTTTTCATTTAATCATGTTCTATTATAGGTATATTAATTAATATCCTGCCTTGGTTTATTTCTGCTCTTTTGCATTGCGCCTTGCTGGTCAAATCCCTGACCAACCTTAATATTAATCGGTTTATTTTGTTAGTTCTTATATTTGTAATATCTGTAATACTTTTAATTATTATACTTAACATAATTATAATTTTATTAGACTGGGATGGTTATTAATTTCATCTATTAAATATAATAATAGTAAAGATGGTACTGCAATAAAAACTATAATTGTACATCTGACTCGATAGATGTACCCAATAGCTGTGCGAGGCGTTATCATAGATGTATGCTGTGTGTGAACGTCTCAAGGCACAGACTCGGTTATCGTTGAAACAGTATGCACGGTAAACTACTGCATCGTATCAAGTTTACCGGAGTTCCCTAGCTATCGTATAGAGGATGGTTCTGTGCTCTAAATTCAACGTGGGCGAAAAATATCGACAAATTTTGCCCGGTGCCCTCTAAGAGAGACGGGGTTTGCATTACATGTCGTAAATACAGGTGTTAAAAAAGTATCCAATATTTTATGAGGTGATAGTATGCATCAAAACAAGAAAAAAAATCTCTATAACCACTTATTCATGGGAGGTGCTCAATGTGACGTCCATTCATGGCAATGCATTTTTCTGCCCTAAAATACAGCAGGCTACCAGATAATCATACCGTAGTTGACACCCCTGGCAAGTGAAGTGGAATGAGAGAGTGAAGTGGAATGAGAGAGAAATTGGAAGTGTAATTTAAGTGAATTAGATATTTGATGTTTTTCAATGTTTTGGATTGGGAGTAGTAGCAGGGGTACTATAACTGTAGGAGTATTATAGAAATAAATATATGGATAGGGGTAATAAAATAGGAAATTTAGGAATGGAAGGGAAACAGTCTAGGTAGGAGGGAGAGAATAGAAGAGGATAGAGGGGGAAGGACATATAGCAATTCAGTCATAATAGAACATTAGAAAGCAATCAAGAAATTCTCGGCAAAGAATACCTTAATAGAAAAGAGTTATATGTATTAAAGGGATGGTGGATCGAAAAACAGAAATGTGAAGATCCACCATAACTGTGAATTGTAATGTTGAATGACAAATAAATATCAATATCAATATCAAAAGTTGACACCCCTGGCATGGAATACTGATACGTCGCAAGGAATACTAAAAAGAAAAGTCTGGTTGCGGATATGAGCGGGGTTCAGCAGAGATGGTGTAGTGAATTTTCGTAATCAGCATGTGTGGGCTGGTGAAAATCCCCATGCAGTTGAAGAAACAAGGCATCTCAATCAACGTATGGGCAGGCGTTCTTGGCGATATATTAAGGGCCACGCGTGCTACCACAGAGATTAACTGGGGATCGTTATGAGGTCTTCTTATTAACGTATTGCCTACCTTGCTGGAGTATGTGCCATGTCAGCAAAGACTACAGATGTGGTTCATGCATGATGGCACACCAGCACATTTTTTCCGCAATGAGCGTGAACACCTGACGCTGATATTTCAGGACCGCTGGATTGATTGGGGAGATCCCACACCTTGGCCTGCTCGTTCCTCAAACCTAAATCCCCTAGACGTTTCGTTATCAAGAACAACCAGGTCAATTTCAAAGCGTGCGTGATTCCTTACGCAGAAGGGCAGAGGAATGCATTGCCATGAATGAACGTCACACCGAACACCTCCTATGAACAAGTGTTCAGATCTCAGAAAGTATGTGTTGTAGGACCCATGTTTATTAGACATTATTTTCTTGTTTTGATGCATACTAGCACCTCCTAAAATATTGGACATTTTTAACTCCCTGTATACGACATGACTTCCCCCTACCAAGTGGGTGCCATGATAAGAATTTTATCACCCTTCTAAACTTCATCGCCCATGAGCGGGTCCGAACCCGAGAGCTCCGAATCCAACCCCTAGCTTAGTAAGTACTGGACCACTGAGGACGACAAACAACCTCTCTGACCAAGTGTCATCAGTGTGTAGTGATACCTGCCGACATTCGTGTACGAGGTACGCGAATTGAAAAGCAGATGTGAATTCGAGTCTAGTCAGAAAGAACCAGGGACTCAGTTCTCAGAGAGTTGGGCAGTGACAATCCACCAGCATTCCTGCGCTACGTGGACTCGAACTCCACGCGACATCAAAATTGAGCACTTTAACCGTTACGTATACTTAGGCAGTAGTTATATATTTATTCGTAATTAAATTCATTGGAGTGTGACGACCCTTTGTTCGACACCGTTACCGGGCGGCCCCATTGTAGACAAAAGCTGCTAATGTAACACTTTCTCCGTGACAAGAACGTGACACTAAGACATGTTTCATTTTCTTTGACATCTCCCTTTCATCTGTCGTCTTATTTTAACTTTTCTCTTCTTTCGCCTTATTTATGGTGTCTCTTTTTTTCATATTTTCCCCTTTATAATAAGCAAAAAGGAGAACAAGCAGATGATAAAGAGAACAAGATTAAGAATGCAAAACAAAAGGAAAACAAGGGGAACAAGGGAAATACAAGGAGAGCAAGTGGAAGAAAAGAAGAAGGCAAGGAGAACAAGAGAAATACTAGGAGAGCAAGGAGAAGGCAAGGAGAACAAGAGAAATACAAGGAGAACAAGGAGAACATGGGAAATACAAGGAGAGCAAGGAGAAGGCAAGGAGAACAAGGGAAATACAAGGAGAGCAAGGAGAAGGCAAGGAGAACAAGGGAAATACAAGGAGAGCAAGGAGAAGGCAAGGAGAACAAGGGAAATACAAGGAGAAGGCAAGGAGAACAAGAGAAATAATAGGAGAGCAAGGAGAAGGCAAGGAGAACAAGAGAAATACAAGGAGAGCAAGGAGAAGGCAAGGAGAACAAGGGAAATACAAGGAGAAGGCAAGGAGAACAAGAGAAACACAAGGAGAAAAAGAGAAATACAAGGAGAGCAAGGAGAAGGCAAGGAGAACAAGGGAAATACAAGGAGAAGGCAAGGAGAACAAGGGAAATACAAGGAGAGCAAGGAGAAGGCAAGGAAAACAAGGGAAATACAAGGAGAAGGCAAGGAGAACAAGGGAAATACAAGGAGAGCAAGGAGAACAAGAGAAATACAAGGAGAGCAAGGAGAAGGCAAGGAGAACAAGGGAAATACAAGGAGAAGGCAAGGAGAACAAGGGAAATACAAGGAGAGCAAGGAGAAGGCAAGGAGAACATGGGAAATACAAGGAGAAGGCAAGGAGAACAAGGGAAATACAAGGAGAAGGCAAGGAGAACAAGAGAAATACAAGGAGAGCAAGGAGAAGGCAAGGAGAACAAGGGAAATACAAGGAGAAGGCAAGGAGAACAAGAGAAATACAAGGAGAAGGTAAGGAGAACAAGGGAAATACAAGGAGAGCAAGGAGAAGGCAAGGAGAACAAGGGAAATACAAGGAGAAGGCAAGGAGAACAAGAGAAATACAAGGAGAGCAAGGAGAAGGCAAGGAGAACAAGGGAAATACAAGGAGAAAGCAAGGAGAACAAGGGAAATACAAGGAGAGCAAGGAGAAGGCAAGGAGAACAAGGGAAATGAAATGATGACGGGAGGAATACAAGGAGATTAAGGGAAAGACAAGGAGAACAAGGGGAATACAATGAAAACAGAGGAAATACAAGTGAGAACAAGATGGGCAGGGCATGTAGCACGTATGGACGAATCCAGAAATGTATATAGAGTGTTAGTTGGGAGGCCGGAGAAAAAAGATCTATTGGGAAGCCGACACGTAGAAGGAAGAATAATATTAAAATGGATTTGAGGGAGGTGGGATATGATGATAGAGACTGGATTAATCTTGCTCAGGATAGCAACCGATGACGGGCTTATGTGAGAGCGGCAATGAACCTCCGGACTCCTTAAAAGCCATAAATAAGTAAGAGACAAGGATTCTCCATATATTACCTGACATTCGCCTTACATTTTGGGAAAACCTCGGAAGCGAACCCCTCACGCTTGAGCTACGCCAGTGGCTTTATCTTTCTTCTCATTCCTTCATATCTCTCCTCCACGTATCTATTTCTAGCGTCCTCTGTTCTGCTCCTCCTCTCATGGGACGACACACGGCTTCTCGTGTCACCTGTCGCTCTCTGCTTCATCACGCGTGGGAGGTGGACTCTGCCAAGTGTGACGTTACGTGGCATAGCGGCCTTCAATGGGGCGGGCATTATCCTATCAGGCTCATTGTGTACCCGGCGAAAGTGGGACACGATCACAAGACTTCGGAGTCAAAGAGACAATCGTGATGCTGTTAACAGAACGTCCTTGACGCCAGATGAAGTACAGATGTGGTCGAATTTCTAGTGCCAGTATTATTTTTCCGAGACAAAAATGACCTAAAAAAACTTTGCAGCAAAATATATTTGACACTGCTGGTGCACTTAGGTATATGATATTGTAGTGGCAAAGGGGCACAAAAAGGAAACGTTGCTACCTATTTATTTATTTATTTATTTATGTATTTATTCACTCGTTCACTCATTCATTCACGCACTCATTCACTCATTCATTCACTCATTCATTCACTCACTCACTCATTCACTCATTTATTCACTCATTCATTCACTCACTCATTCACTCATTTATTCACTCATTCATTCACTCATTCATTCACTCATTCACTCACTCATTCACTCATTCATTCACTCACTCACTCATTCATTCATTCACTCATTCATTCACTCATTCACTCACTCATTCACTCATTCATTCACTCATTCACTCGCTCATTCACTCATTCATTCACTCATTCACTCACTCATTCATTCACTAATTCATTCACTCATTCATTCATTCACTTATTTATTCACTCATTCACTCATTCATTCATTCATTCACTTATTCATTCACTCATTCATTCACTCACTCATTCACTCATTCATTCACTCACTCATTCACTCACTCATTCACTCATTCATTCACTCACTCATTCACTCACTCATTCATTCACTCATTTATTCACTCACTCACTCATTCACTCACTCATTCATTCATTCACTCATTCATTCATTCACTAATTCATTCACTCACTCATTCACTCACTCATTCACTCACTCATTCACTCATTCATTCACTCACTCATTCACTCACTCATTCACTCACTCATTCACTCACTCATTCACTCATTCATTCACTCACTCATTCACTCACTCATTCACTCACTCATTCTCTCACTCATTCATTCACTCATTCATTCACTCACTCATTCATTCATTCACTAATTCATTCACTCATTCATTCACTCACTCACTCATTCATTCACTCACTCATTCACTCATTCATTCACTCACTCATTCATTCACTCACTCATTCACTCACTCATTCACTCATTCATTCACTCATTCATTCACTCATTCATTCATTCATTCATTTGTATCACTCCTAATATATCTTACTAAATTTGTATAGAGATTTTATTTTATTGCCTTTTAAATGGATCAAACTGTATTTTTATAGTATGTATTAGTAAGTAAAGAAACAAACTATGCGTCTGACAATTTATATGTAAGGTTTCCAGGTGTCCCGTCTTGTACGGTATTTTCCTAATTTGAGACTGAAAATTTGTCCCTTACTTGCCTCATACAGAATGTCCAAAATCCCATATTTTACCGACTAGTAAAATAATAGATTTTTACGGCAGTGCTATAACTTATAAAAATCATATGAATTTACTGAGAACAATATTTTTACACAATCGCCTTGAAAGTTAGAATTCCCACACAGAAACTTGTTGCTAGGGAAACCATTCCTCATAACATAAATCCATATACTGAAATAGAGTCATTACAGTGCACTTATTGTTACTATCATAGTGCAGTTTTGAGAAGGCTTTGACATAATATTGCTCTAAATTTGCAATTTTAGAAATATGATCGTGCAAACAATGTTATACAATACTCGTTTGTGACGTTCATTATAAAATCCTTCCCAACCTTTTATCGTAAAACATCTAAGTCCACTAAATTTAACATGTGTTGGATTTTCAAAATTTGAAGAGATTACAGATTCTTTGAAATTCACATATATTTGACCAGATTTCAATATAGAGAGTTTTTATGAGGAATTTTCTAAACTTAAGGAAGACCTACGAAAAATGACTTTTGACGTCATAATACATTGAACAGCTGTTTAAAGACGATTCAAGGGCTTTGAAACTTGTTCCAGAAGCAGATGAGAAGTTAAAAGAGTTGCCACTGATATTGTAAACATATTCTTATGAAACTTTTTCTTTAAAACTGTTATTTTGGAACAGCTTCGTTCATGAAACAGTTACAGTCGAAACTGTTTCTTAAAAGAACAATTTATCCCATCTCTAAGAGTCACTGATTCACCGTTCGCCAGTGGTTGAATCGCCTAGTTTGGGGCGGTCACAGAAGACCAATAAGGTAGTACACAGTTCGCACAAACGTATTAAATGACCTTTGATTGGCTAATAGTTTTTATCCCTATTTATGAAAAACGAAGGGACTCCACTGTATTTGTGTGCCGTATAAAAACTACTGACAACTCTCGACCAATCATGTCAGGCTGGAGCTTCAATGCTGAACCAATTGATAGATACGCAACACCTAAGAGGGAATTTGCTCGGTTTCCGCCCCTACTCTGACGCCCAATGTCACAGAAGGGGAGGAAATCGAATTACAGATATGGGCGAGGAAGTGTTGTCCATCTTGAAAAGCTTCCCAGACGTTGATGACCAGGGGCGGCTTTCGAAGAGGGGCTGCGGAGCTGCAGCACCCCCAGACATTTGTGGCCCTTGTCTCGTTTTATGTTGTGAAAAACATTTATTATACAGTCTCTATTTAGCAGCTCGAATTTTTTAAAACATTTCGCTCTCAATGACATGCACGCAATCGTTAGTGAAGTCACTTCCTCCCCTGGTGCTGCCAGAGCGAAACCAGAGACAAGGTCTATAGGGTGAAGCCACTTTCTCCTCTGGAGCTGCCAGTCTCGTCTCGGATGCTTTGCGCGTTAGTTTTACTCCTCCTCCCTGCTGCCCCTTGCCGTGAATCCAGAGTCATCAGGCGCTGCAAAATTTGCAGCAGTTTGTCAGTAGCGCGGAGTTTTAAATGGATTTTCTTTAATGTTGTGAGTATAACAAGTGCGACAATGTTTAATTCTGTACAATATTTACAGTCTATTCAGTTCAGTAACTTAACAATTCAGGAGAAATGTGGAATTAAGTGCCCATCAGTTGAATCTCATAAGGGAAAGAGCCGCTAAACAAAATACAAAGGCTCGCATATTTTTTGCTAATTTATCCAGTATCCCTGCTTTCTTTTCTCGATCTCCATACAGTCTGTATTAGATTAATGTGTTTCAAAGACAATTCCATCAGCTGAGGCAACAAGATGGATTTAAAATAATAACAGTAAATGTTGTTCATGAGAAGAAGGAGCCATTGCTAGAATGTTTTCAAACCATAATGGAATCTAAAACATCTAACATCACAATAGATGAGGCAAGCGCTCTGCGTACTCTTGAATATCCTGAATTCAATTTCTGGCTCAGTTTTTTTTTTTTTTTTTTTTTTTCATTTATTGATATATCATGTATATATATTATACAACCAACTACAACATCCTCAGTTAGATATTTCTAAGGTTCAAATCTGCATATAATAAATTAAATTATGGTTTATTTAACGACACTCGCAACAGCAGGGGTTATAACAGCGTCGCCCGGAATTTTGTCCGCAGGATTCTTTTAAATGCCAGTAAATCTACTAACATGAGCCTGTCTCATTTAAACACAACTTAATAGATAAGGCGCATGGAACTAATCTTTAAATAAAGTAAGTTGCTTGGTTTATTTTTGTATGCAGCCCCCCTTAATTCAATACCCACGAGCCGACACTGTTGATGACAACTTAAATCTTACTCTCCCAACGACCTCCCTATCGTAAAATAACACTTTTAGTGCGTGTATATTTATACAGGGATATCATTTTATTTTTACTAACATTTTTAATATTAACCTGGCTATACCTTTAGAGGACCGGAAACACAGTTTGCTACCCCCTTCCACGACTGTAGTTCGATGATACTGGAGTAAAACACAAACAAATCATTTTACTAGGTATAGGAGGGAAGAAAAGTAGTTCATCCATTTACGTAAACTAGGAAATATCGCGATTTTGAGTTCGATAATTTTCATTAGGTTATTGTTAATCCAATTACAGTACTGTATTAACAATAAGTGTTTTTACTCACGAACTGAGTTATCCATGCGAACGTATTCATTATGCAGTGTATATTATACTGTCTACAGCACATTAGCGTACAATATTGAGAATGAAGTTAAATTGAAAAATAATCATAATATGGATATTTAAACAGATTTTTTAAAATGGTAGCCGCTCATTTCGATACAGACTTCAGTTCTTTTGTGCATATTATCGCACTATAGACTATTGCATCTAATTCCAATTACCAGTTTCATCCTTCGTACTAGTAACTCATGTTGAAATAATTCTGTACCTAATCTATAAAACAGTACCTTACGTACTGTAAATTCAATCTTCACTTCTGCCCTACCCGCACAGATAAAATTACTCAGACATGCTATCTACTGTCCGTCCAAGTGGTTATGTCGCAGAATCGTAGAAAGGGGGGAAATCACGTGACAGTTAATTACTTAACGAGGCCCTTTTATTTAAGTTATTTTAAACAGTTGTATAATATTACGTAAACGTCCAATTCCTAACAGAAATTAATGTTTTCAGAAAAGAGCTAAGACAGCCCAGCTTTTACATGGGGAAATCGGGATGCGACGTAGTACCTGTGCGAAAACATGATTCAATATTGAAAGCTCTTTCGTCACTGGAAAACGCGAACATATTTCTGGAACGTACTATACTCACTAACTCAGGGCTTTTTACTATATGCGGTCTTGGTTCTGTGTGGAGGACGGTTGGAACTTCATTAGTAGAAGGGGTGGGAGTGAAGTACATTAAAAAACTCAGGTACAATAAAAATTGAAGTAAAAATAAAATGATGTCCCTGTATTACTGAATACGGTTGAGCGAAATACTACGTCAGTTTGCACTTGGAGCTAAAAAAACCAGCGTCGAACATAGCCAAAGCAGATCTGTTGCCCCGTCCGTAATCCGTTTACAACAGCGGTGACCAAAGCGGGTGTCGTGATTACATCGTGTAATCACAGACATTCAAACGAGTATGAGGAGTTTCCTGTACATTGCTGTGTGTTTCATTCACGTACTGAAGGCAAGCAATGGCGGTATCATGTCGCTCTACAAACTCTGTCTCTACAAGCAGTAAGAGGTGATTTCCTAAAGAATAAGGAGAACTTTTTTATTGTTCTGTCGGACAAAATGTAATATGTTTACTTTTCTCAACGGTTCAATTAGGAGTATATAGAAACATTAATTGCCACGCTGAATAGTGTATTATTATTATTACAGTGAAACTTCTCCTTACGGACACCCCCAAGATACGGACACTCCTCATATACGGACAGATTTTATGTCCCAACTGAAATAATATGCAAATAATGATAAATTTAACTCTCATTTACGGACACTCTCAGACACGGACACGGACAGCTGTTTCGCAGTCCTAAAACTTGCTTTACCACTTGACTACGGACAGAACTTGGATTTCAAGACCTAATGTGTTACAAAAATGGAAAATTTAGTACAGAAATTCCTTAACATTAAAGAAGTCAATAAGGGTCTCGTAGGCTACCACTAGCCAGCCGGCTACCCTTGTTAGCTGGAAGCGGGTGGATAAACAAAGTCATAAAATTTAACCTGTCTGATGGGTCCAAGGTTTCCGCGATCGTGAAATTGTATTCGACACATGATGGGGTTAGTAGGATTATTCTCTTCACTTCAATCAGTTGTTCTGTTTCGAGAGACATGGCACCTGAACGTAAAAGTTAAGTTGAAAACTGTAAATTACAGTACTGCGTAACTGTAGATCTAGAATAAAATTGCATGGCACAGTACTGTATTTTCCTTTTTCGGTCTTATCTAATGTAGTTCAAAGTTTCAAAGAATTTACTGTAGCATAGTAGGCCTATATTGTATTTAGAATTAAACTATAGTAGACCTAATACATTTAATTTAAGGGGAGAGGATGGTATTTTTTTAACTTTTTTCCTATTTGGTGTAAAATATTAATTTTTTGTATGTAGAGAGCTCATAGCTGTGGCAACTTAACCAAATAAAAATATTTTGAAAAAAAATTATTTGGGGGTCCAAATTTGAAAAAATATACCCAATGCAGGATTGTACTAAAACCGATATATCTAAACCATTTTTAAAGATAGATTCAAACAGTTTTTTGCAATGTATTTGCAAAAGCATGTTCTACAAACTGTCTGTAACAGAATTTTGATATTAGTCCCTACGTTTGTAAAATAAACAATTAAAATTTAATAACAATTTTCTGATTTCCTTTCTTGCAAACAAACGGACGTATTTTTAAAATGAAATCAATTAACAAAATTCTGTTATAGAGAAAAGTTTCCTAATAGTCTAAAGAATGTGTGTTCTAAATTTCATGCATGCATCTTTAATAGTTCAGAAATTATATCCATTTTTGTCTGGCAATGTAGCAAAAAAAATGAAGTTACTGGAAACCGATAAAAGTGGGCGTGTGATTTAAAAATCCATAGCGCAGGAAGTTTAAAAATGACGTCTCAACATCCGATAAGGGCACAAATACCCACAAAATGTTATGCAATGCATTCCACATATATCAAAGGGTATTTTAAAGAAGAAAAAAATTTTTTTTGAAAATTTAATTTACCGGAAACAACAATAAAAGTGGGCGAATGATTTAAAAATCCATAACGCAGGAAGTTTAAAAATGGCGACTCAACATCTGATAAGGGCACAAATACCCACAAAATGTTATGCTATGCATTCCACACACATCACAGAGTATTTTAAGGATTTTTTTTTAATTTACTCATTTTTCACCAAAAAATACCATCCTCTCCCCTTAAATCGTGAAAGAATAGGCTACTTAATGCATATTATAAATGTACTGTTAGATTGGGGAGCCTCCCTCCCAATAAAGGACACCTCCCAGATACGGACAGATTGTTAAGTCCCTTCGATGTCCGTAAATGAGAGGTTTCACTGTATTATTATTATTATTATTATTATTATTATTATTATTATTATTAACTACTAACTATGTGTTTCTATAATTCTCCTGTACGTGCATGAATATTGATATTTTTAAATATTCTCCCTAGAAGGATAAAATTATTAGGTTTTATCTCAATTTTAATCTTCTTAAGCTTTAGATAAGGTTAACTATTTAATAGTTATTCATTTAATAATAATATTGTACAAAAATCATTCAATATTATGCGAACTGTTAAACTCTAGGAATTGACATATCTTAAATCGTAGTCAGGAAGAGAAAGATGAGATAAATAAATGTAAGGAAGTCAGCTACCTAATGGGGTTTGAAATATCTTATGCTCTAAAGCCTTTTAATAGAACAGAATTTCTCAAAAGAGTAATGATTAAAATAGCTTAAATAACTTGTCCATAAGAAGTTTTTAATTTTAGAAAAACTACGAATTTCTCGACCAAGTATGGAGAGAAGAATTTATAAAATTCCTGATTATATTATTCGCTGGCTCTTGATGACAGCAGTGACATTACTGATACAGCAAAGCTTGAGATTTTTATCCGCGGGATTGATCAAGATGTCAGTACAGGAACCACCACTGGTTGTAGTTTTCATGCCAAGTACCTTCCCTCCGTCTCCTTTCTTGGTTATTTAAAGACGCTGTATCAACTACGAGGTTACTTAACGTCGATGAAATTGGTGATAGCGAGATGAGGCCGAGGATTCGTCATAGATTACCTGACATTTGCCTTACGGTTAGGCAAAACCTCGGGGGAAAAAACCCAACCAGGTAATCAGCCTAAGCGGGAATCGAGCTCGTGCCCGAGCGCAACTCCGGATCGGGAGTCAAACGCCTTAGCCGTCTGAGCTACGCCGGTGGCTTTGTACGTATATTGAATACCAGTTTAAGAACTTGGACCGTAAACGGTAACGTCACATACCAACATAAGGAAGAACCGAGTTCTTACGAATCTCGTTAAATACGAGTACATAACGAGAAATCATGTATCTTCGTAACGTCAGTAGCTGTGTTTGTAGACTTTATAGCAGACGTCTCAATAGGGCCTTCTCAGAGCACTTCCTCCTCTCTCTATTTTTATATGTAAAAGTGGAACAAGATGCGGGAGCAGTTCGTGTATCTCCGGATGACGTCATTGACCGCGAAGTTTGAATAAACATCTGCAACCGCTACGATGTTGTGTCCATCTTCGAGGAAAGGATGTCCTTATTACCGCAAATGTATGAAGAAATAAAAGTGTCATAGGGAAAGCGAAATTGTGGGAGTCGCAAGTTTCAGTGGGTAATTGTTACCATTTTATTAATCTAAAATTGTTACCTAATTTGAATCAAGACCAATGTAACAAACATAATAAAGTACTGGAGGACTTGAGAAACGAATTTGAGGTCAGATTTAAGATCGTTTGTGAATTTCTAAGATGCTTTGGTTATTTTTAATTATTGAAAACATCACGAATTATATTATTTAACTATTATTGTAATTAATATATTAATATTGACGTATCATAAAAATACGTACTTTAACAACCAACAAGTTTAATAAGTTTAATTGTAATTTTATTATTATTTAATTGAATTTTATTTCATTAAATATAGTGTAAACTTAAAAAAGAGAGAGATACCAAAAACCATTTATTAGAAATGAAGTATTGTTGTTGTTTAGTCAACTGTCCGAAGACAGGTCTGAACCTCACAAGTGATACCAACAAGGCACCACTTAAAGACAACTAGGCCAGGAGATAATGGGGTAAGGGTGGCCAGTTCCTTGTGCTTAAATAATTATGTAACATGTATGGTTTTTCATGCTTCAGATGTCTTATTTTTACTCATTGATATATCATTAGAAAATAAATTTATTACTATTATTATTATTATTATTATTATTATTATTATTATTATTATTATTATTATTATTATTATTATTATTGCAAACTACTTAAGAAATTTTATTCCTTCCGAAAATAACAGTCTATTGTGACAATACAACTCAAAAGTGCAGCTTTATGGCATTTCTCCCGCGACAGTTACAACTTAGCTCGCTCATGCTTGTAACATGAATCAGCGATCGGCTATCTTCGGGTATTGCTCTTATCTCTTCTGCTGACTGCTCTATCTACATTCGCTCTCTGTAACAACTTTCATGCGTTGGCCTTGAGACGCCTGCTTTATAGCTTAGATCCGATCCTGAAGTGACTGTAGGTGTTTTGAAACACTCTGTGTATTTCGAGGTATGTGTAACGTGATTCATTGCAGCTGAATGGATTGTACAGTAAACACGCACTGCTTAGTAAAGGTCTATGTTTGGAATCATCCTTATTGTCACTGCAAAACATGACGAATTGCAGACAATGCCGTTCTTCAGCGTGTGGCACAATGTTTGCTTAGGTGTGTCAACACTGTTGTATCAGACGACAGCACGTGCTGAATTGTAAACAATGCTAATTACTATTTATGAACCAGATTCTTCGAATGCATTATATATGATAAAGTAACAAAAATAGATAGTACAACTTACAAACATTTAAGTTCACTTAACATATCTTCAACTGGCGATATAAACGTCCTCAGAATGGCATAATTTTGTACACTTTTAATCTATAATAAGTTATGGAATAATATCTCAGTAATTTATCTGAGACATTGACATAAATATACAGCCTATAAAAAGATTTTCCAATAGATGAATTACTAACTAGGTTAGCAGATAAGGAATTTAATAGATAAAATAAATTTATAGATAAATAAGTAACTCGATTGGCAGATAAGTAAATTAATAGATAAAATAAATTAATATATAAATAAGTAACTTGGTTGGCAGATAAGTAAATTAATAGAAAAAATAAATTTATAGATAAATAAGTAACTTGACTAGCAGATAAGTAAATTAATAGATAAATAAATTAATAGATAAATAAGTAACTTGATTGGCAGATAAGTAAACTAATAGATAAAAATAATAAATTAGTAGATAAATAAGTAACTTGATTGGCAGATAAGTAAATTAATAGATAAAATAATTTCATAGATAAATAAGTAACTTGATTGGCAGATAAGTAAATTAATAGATAAAATAAATTAATAGATAAATAAGTAACTTAATTGGCATATAAGTAAATTAATAGCTAAAATAAATTAATAGATAAATAAGTAACTTGATTGGCAGGTAAGTAAATTAATAGATACAATAAATTAATAGGTAAATAAGTAACTTGATTGACAGATAAGTAAATTAATAGATAAAATAAAATAATAGATAAATAACTTGATTGGCACATAAATAAATTAATAGATAAATAAGTAACTTGGGTGGCACATAAGTAAATTAATAGATAAATTAAATTCATAGAGAAAATAAGTAACTTGATTGACAGATAAGTAAATTAATAGATAAAATAAATTAGTAGATAAATAAGTAACTTGATTGGCAGATAAGCAAATTAATAGACAAAATAAATTAATAGATAAATGAGTAACTGGATTGGCAGATAAGTAAATTAATAGATAAAATGAATTAATAGATAAATAACTAATTTGATTGGCAGATAAGTAAATTAATAGATAAATTACCAACTATATTGACAGGTAAGTAACTTAATAGATAAAATAAATTAATGGATAAATAATAACTTCATTGGCAGATAAATAAATTAATAATGAATAAGTAACTTCATTGGCAGATATGTAAATTAATAGATAAATAAGTAAGTTGATTGGCAAATAAGTAAATTAATAGATAAAATAAATTAATACGTACTTAAATAAGTAACTTGATTGGCAGAAAAGTAAATTAATAGATAAATAAGTAACTTTATTGGCACATAACTAAATTAATAGATAAATAATAACTTGATTGGCAGATAAGTAAACTAATAGATAAATAAGTAACTTGTTTGGCAGATAAGTAAATTAACAGTTAAAATAAATTAATAGACAAATAAGTAACGTGAATGGCAAATAAGTAAATTAACAGTTAAAATAAATTAATAGATAAATAACTTGATTGGCAAATAAGTAAATGAATAGATAAATAATAACTTGATTGGCACATAAGTAAATTAATAGATAAATAAGTAACTTGATTGGCAAATAAGTAAATGAATAGATAAATAAGTAACTTGTTTGACACATAAGTAAATTAATAGATAAATAATAACTTGATTGGCAGATAAGTAAATTAATAGATAAATAATTAACTTGTTTGGCAGATAAGTAAATTAACAGTTAAAATAAATTAATAGATAAATAAGTAACTTGATTGGCAAATAAGTAAATTAATAGATAAATTACTAACTAGAGTGGCAGATAAATTAATTAGTAATTAAATTACTAATTACATTGGCAGATAAATAAGTTAATAAATGAATTATTAATTATATTGGTAGATAATTAAATTAAGAAATGAACTACTAACTGATTGGAAGATAATTAATTTAATAAATCAATTCTTTAGTGGATTGTCATAAAATAATTTAATACATAATTTGTAATTAGATTGACAGATATATTATTTCATACATAAATAAATAGCTGACTGAATGAGTAGATACGTAATTTAATGAGATAGATGATTAACTAGTGATTCGAGAAAATATATAATAATTGGACATGTAATTAAGTGTAGTTATGAAGAGAAATATCTATGACCATGCAGAGAAACAAATAAAAGAGAATCAATTACACAATGTAAAGCAATAAGTAATAATTAGGAAAATAAATAAAGCAGTAAATGATAGGCTGGCAAAAAAAAATGTAGGTTGCATAAGTTAGTACAAATGGGAAACAAATTGCAGGCGATGTCTCAAGGCTGGCACCGAACTGGGTCCCCTGTCGCAGTGAGAGGAGCCTTGAATGCATATAGCTACTAATTGCGGTCAGCCCTCTTTTTTGTGCCTAGTGAAAACCTCCGCCCTTACATTATATAACGTAATTGAATGCCAGAGGGAGAAACAGGTGGAAACTTCGCAGGTGAAAAGTTCTAAAATAGAGTTGGGGGCCTTGCCCACCGGACGGTCTGTCAGAAAACCTTGGGCATTGCCGCACCGTTATGCGAGCAGCTGGGACGTCGGCTTCCTAAGCTGGAGACCGGAGTTCAAATCTAGGGGAAACCAACTTGAATTTGCCTTGGACAAAAGAGGGTTTTTGCCATGTTTTCTAAGGATACTTCCAAATGTGGGGTTTTGCTGAACTACATCATACTTACTTACTTACAAATGGCTTTTAAGGAGCCCGGAGGTTCATTGCCACCCTCACATAAGCCTGCCATCGGTCTTTATCCTGAGCAAGATTAATCCAGTCTCTACCATCATATCTCACCTCCCTCAAATCCATTTTAATATTATCCTCCCACCTACGTCTCGGCCTCTCATAGGACCTTTTGCCCTTAGATCTCTCAACAAACACTCTATATTCATTTCTGGATTCACCCATACGTGCTACATGCCCTGCCCATCTAAAACGTCTGCGCTTAATGTTCCTAATTATGTCAGGTGAAGAATACAATGCGTGCAGTTCTGTGTTGTGTAACTTTCCCCATTCTCCTGTAACTTCAGCTCTCTTAGCCCCAAATATTTTCCTAAGCACATTCTTGAACATTCTTAACCTATGTTCCTCTCTCAAAGTGAGAGTCCAAGTTTCACGACATAAAGAACAACCGGTAATATAACTGTTTTATAAATTCTAACTTTCAGATTTTTTGACAGCAGACTGGATGATAAAAACTTCTCAACCGAATTATAACAAGCATTTCCCATATTTATTCTGTGTTTAATTTTCTCCCGAATCTCATTTATATTTCTTGCTGTTGCTCCAAGATATTTGAATTTTTCCACCTTTCAAAATATATTTTTTCAGTTTTTATATTTACATTTCGTACTATGTTCTGGTCACGAGGCATAACCATATATTTTGTTTTTTTTTTCGGGATTTATTTCCAAATCTATCTCTTTACTTGCTTCAAGTATAATTCCCGTGTTTTCCCTAATCGTTTGCGGATTTTCTCCTAACATATTCACGTCATCCGCATAAACAAGCAGCTGATATAACCCGTTCAATTCCAAACCCTTTCTGTTATCTTGGACGTTCCTAATGGCATAGTCTAGAGCAAAGTTAAAAAGTAGAGGTGATAGTGCATCTCCTTGCTTTAGCCCACAGTGAATTGGAAAAGTGTCAGACAGAAACTGGCGTATACGGACTCTGAAACCAGTACAAAATATTTATAAAATAATACAATCTTTCGTTTATTCAGGTTTTTTTTTTATTTCTTCTGAAAAGTTTTCAAAGACGGAACTGTCCCCTTTTCGCACCGGTTTCTTCAATTTTTCTTCACTTTTGGAAAGTATGATAAGGCTTGCACACTACACGGTTATATAGGTGTTAGGGTGCTCTAGCTGACATTTCACATATATCTGGGGCGGCCTACCGTTACGCCCAGCTCTCAATGACGACTTGAATTGCATACAGAAGAAACAAGCGGACGTACTGTCGAACTGCACAAACCAGTGGCGTGTCCTGGGTTCAGATCGGGGGCTATCACAACCTGTTAACTAGATAATGTAATTGATGGAGTGGATCCTTTGAATCTGTTACATCGAACATATCAATTTGCTTTTTCAATTAATGAATAATGAAGTAGATGAAAACAATGGTGAATTACACGAGAGAAACAAATGACAATTGTTTTATTTGACGGTTTGAAAAAATATCAGTGGCGGCTCATCCGTAAGAGCTGCAGGTTGCAGGCTATAAAAAATGTTGAGGAAAAAATATATTTAACATTTAAGTGTTCTTTTACGGAGTACAGACCTTCTACATATTTCAAACAACCGGATTATTTATTTCCCAACAGCTTACATCGGTCGTGATGGTCCTTCACATTCCTGTATATGATGCCAATACTCTGTTTACATTTTCTACATACCCTTAAGTTGTAACTTTTCTGTTACTAATTATTTATTTACTTATTTGGCTATGACAGAACAAGGCCCCAAATTGTAATAGAAGGTACAAAATTATAGCATTTACTGTATGTCATAAAATGAAAAAAAGATAACGACGTGAAATAATAGATAAATACAAATATAAATACAAGATGTAAATGTAGAAATTAAAGCCAAAGAGTAACAAATAGACAAGAATATTACTTTAAATCGACTACCTTTAATATTTTAATAGGAAGGTGTTTATTTTAATATAAGAAACACTGAAATGTAGACCTTGTATTATACATTCTTAGCAATGCTATTTTTTTTTTTTGTGATGAGGTGTTTCATTTCTTGTATGGCGATTCCTTAATTTTGATTTCTCTTAGAACTGTCTGCTTTTTTTTTGTTCCTTATCAGTATATATATATATATATATATATATATATATATATATACACTAATGGCTTGTACAGCAAATGCTGCAAACTAAGTTCATTAGACGTTCAAATAAACATTTTTTAGATTTATTTTCAATGAAGAATACCAGACATT
The DNA here is from genome assembly GCF_040183065.1 of Periplaneta americana. Lineage (NCBI taxonomy): Eukaryota > Metazoa > Arthropoda > Insecta > Blattodea > Blattidae > Periplaneta > Periplaneta americana. The sequence goes on along the minus strand of NC_091118.1, from coordinate 201,541,005 downwards.
CTGAAAGTTATTTGCTTCCATAATAATAAAACATACTCTCTCTTGAGCCAATACTGAAGAGAAGCACGCATATAAATATCTACACCACACCGCCATTAAATATATGAAAAAGACCCAACCCCACTTGATTAATAACTATAAAATTTTTTTATTTTTAATAATATTATCTTATGTAAGTTTTATAGCTTTCAGTAACATATACTATAATTATATACTATATAGCCGCCACTCAGTAAAATATAGAAATCAAAATCTAATTTAAGTTATTCTCTATATCTACTTATATAACCCCAAAACGTTTCACTTTCATATCATCAATATATCATTAATATTACATATAATTAATGAAAAATAGTCACATCATGGCATTAACTACAATAATATTTAATTTCTAATGGTAATAATGTCATTAAACCACCTCGTTTTGTAATTTTTAATATCCAAAACACAGCTGTACTCAGACAATTACACACCACAGAATCGAACCTGTAAATTATTTTTAGTAAGTTAAGTTTTTAATAACCAATTTAATTTGAGGTCTAAATATGTCAGCATTCTTGCAGATCATGGCCTTCGTGTAATATTGTTTACTGTAGTGTGTGTTTTGTTTTATTCTGAAATGCAATTAGCTAGTTTAGCTAGTTCTCAAAACTGACGACAGATGGATTTTGGAAAATAGGAAAATAGGAAAAATTGACATTTCACTGAAAACTACTATTTTTCTGAAAAACTTTGATTTCCAAGCTTCAAAATGAGGGGTCATTTATTAAAATCCGTTCAGCCGTTTTCCCGTAATTTCCATTGCCAGTTCATATATATATATATATATATATATATATATATATATATATATACATAGATATAGATATAGATATAGATATGATTATAGTTTCCTGCCTTCGATTTATTAAATTTTTAAAGTATTTTTTAACTTTTAGGGCTTTTCATTTGTCATTTGTCAGCTATTTTAGGTCGTTAACATCCACCCCCTAACCATTACCCATCTATTTGTCATTCTGCAAGAGATGTGCTATGAATGAACTTTTCATGGAAGTATTATACTTTTAAATACGCCCCAACGGTGACCTGATCCAGAAAGTTCATTCCACTCTCCAGTCTTTCTGTAACTTATATGATGGGCAATAGTCTACACTTATAAAACGATTAGTAAATGGACCAGCTCCGAGCACGTACTTCACTTTAAAGAGAGAGGTAAACTTGTTGCAAATTTTAACGAATTTAAAGATTGCGGCATCATAAAAATGTTGCTATTATATTACCCAGAATTCTAGCCTTGTAATCACGAAACTTGAGAACCAACTACTTCATGTTTCTTTTTGTCAAGTCTGGTTTGCAAGCCTTCAAGCTAAGGTGATGAAATTAATTCGTATTCCTTTCTTTGCCCTGCTGAAAAAATGGCAATACGCCCCTTATAAAACTTTCAATGGAAATCTCATTGCAGTCTAAGAGTTCAGGGCTTACCAGTTGGTAATCCCGTAATGCCTGAACAATAAGGAATATTATTATTATTCCGACATGACTCAGAGATTGGTGTGGTGAAATAGACAAATTTTTACGTGAATAATGTCACACGGGAGGGACACAATTTAATGCTTAATAACGTTTATAACTGTAAAGACTTCCTTACTTACTTATTTACTTACTTACTTACTGGCTTTAAGAACCAGGAGGTTCATTTCCGCCCTCACATAAGCTCGCCATCGGTCCCTATCCTGAGCAAGATTAATCCAGTCTCTATCATCATATCCCACCTCCCTCAAATCCATTTTAATATTATCTTCCCATCTATGTCTCGGCCTTCCCAAAGGTCTTTTTCCCTTCGGTCTCCCAACTAACACTCTGTATGCATTTCTTGATTCGCCCATACGTGCTACATACTTTGCCCATCTCAAACGTCTGGATTTAATGTTCCTAATTATGTCAAGTGAAGATACAATGCGTGCAGCTCTGCGTTGTGTAACTTTCTCCATTCTCCTGTAACTTCATCCCTCTTAGTCCTAAATATTTTCCTAAGAACCTTATTCTCAAACACCCTTAATCTCTGTTCCTCTCTCAACTGTAAAGACTAGGATAGCAAAATCCATATGTAAATTGTTCAGAAAATGAAAACGTTGAAGTATCTGTAAATTGTTTATTGCAAATACTTGCATAATATAATTGCATTATAACAGGTTATATTATCTTCCTGAACTCAGGCTATAAAATTTATAACAAACTTTTACACGTGTAGTTTATCAAAAAATTCTACTGCGTTTTGTTAACCACAATATATAGAATAAACAGTGAAAATGTCATGTTCCTTGCATCAAAATTGTAAGAGTCTTTTACACTTTGAACATGAGGAATTGTGCTGAAAAAGAAAGTGTGATGTAAGCTTTTAAAGTTTGCATGGAATTCAAATTCAAGAGTGCAGCCATTTAAATATGACGTAATTTTTATGCTTCCAAGCGCCTATGAGAACTGAAACTTGATCAACATAGACATAAGAGATTGATGATTCATTTTTCACAAAAAAGCTTAATCAAAACGATTCACGCATCAATACGACGCCAATGAGTTGTTTGAAATTGTAATGAGTAACAACATCCCATTACATAGATATGGATTCATTTGTAAATTAATACCACAGTCAAGTATTTTAAAATTTTTCTGCTTTTGTATTCCAGGCAAATATTCATTCCAGTTTGTGTAAATAATAACTTTTTATTAAATTAAATTAAGTAGAATATTTCGTTAACCTTTTACACGTTAAAAATGAATTCCTTATGATGTCACATTCATTTGTTTTTCCTTTATATTTTATCACGGCTAACTGGATTCTAAACTATCTTGTTTCAAACACATTATATAGTCCCGTCGTTCTAATTTCCGGCAGCCAATCGCGTTGCAGGCCGGCTACATTTAAACGTGTGCGTCTTGTGATTCGCTGATGAAGACGTTATTCATTTCTTAAGGCTCGATAAATACTTACCGTAATATAATCGCCCGTCATTTTGGCTCTTTCGTTGGCGTTCGCAGAAAGCACACGAAGACGTTATTTGCCGCTCAATTATTTGCTGAATTACAGTGCGTTTGATTTATTATCATAGGAGCTACGACATGATAATGTTTAACGGTGTGGCAAATAGATTCCTCGTATGGTAGCTCGGGAGCGAAAGAACAAAAATGGCGAACGATACTACCTACCTAGACTTTATAGAGCCTTCATTTCGTAAGACGTAAGCAAAGAGGAGGAGTCACGCCGGGAATAACAGCGTCGCGACTATAATTTCAGGCATCCAAAACCTATTGTAATTGATGACGTCACCGTATTATCAAAAAGTGTGACTGACAAGTTTTCTCGAATATCAATTGCATGAACATCCCACGTTAAAAATGTACTACGAAGGCCCAAGAATTCCCTACCTCAAAACATAAAAGTGTAAGCCCATACCCCCCTCTTAAGTTTGTTGACAGATTGCAGTTACACCCTGTATTTATAGACGATATACAAGAACCTCAGATTGCAATGGGAATTTAAGTAATCGAAGATAAATTTTCTCTGTGTACTTTTATTTACTACATTTTGTTCAGGAATCATCGCTTCGTGCCATTCCGTCACCTGGGCCTCCTGTTGTAACCGAGATGTCGCCAGGAGACGGCATGGCAGGACGTGTCAAGGCCCTCTGATGAACCCGCGAATATCTGTTTTATTTTTTAATTGCGTGGCCGGCCAGCTGATCGAAGCAGCTGAACTTGAGGACGACATTCCTACAAACTGGCTGACCTCACGCACTCGACTGTGTCACCCTCACCCTGTTACGTAATTGGCTGGATGCTGACCTAGCCTTGGTTCTCATGCAGATAGTCGTTTATTACTTTTGTCGAGGTGAACAGAAGTATAATCTGAACAACGTGCACCAGTCCACTTCAACAGCACGAGCGAGAAGAAATTCGTGTTGTATCTAATCTAACAGTGCCCGTTTTAATTATTGCCAGTGTGGAATTTATTTTGTTCAAATGTATTCTATTTATAATTGTTACTAATCCAGCCTAACTTGTATAATTACTCATCTCTGGAACTGTAATAATTCAGACTGTAAAACAACGGACTGCAGAATAGAAGATCCCGGGTTCGTGTCTGGGAGATGATTAGATTTTTCCCCTCATAATTCCAGGAGTGCTCTGGGGAGCATAGCTGCAACTGGTTCGTTCGTCCACTCGTTTATCCACTAATTCATCCTTCTGTTCACTCATCCACTCATTCATTCTTCTGTTCGTTCATTTACTAATCCATTCTTCTGTTCATTCATCCACTCATTCATTCTTCTGTTCGTTCATTTACTAATCCATTCTTCTGTTCATCCACTAATCCATTCTTCTGTTAGTTCATTCAGTAATTCATTCTTCTGTTCGTTCATCCACAATTCATTGTCCTGTTCGTTCACCCACTAATCAATCCTTCTGTTCGTTCATTCACTAATCCATTCTTCTGTTCGTGCATTCACTAATCCAGTCTTCTCTTGGTTCATCCACTAATCCATCCACCTATTCGCTCATCCATTAAATCACCCTCTTGTACATTCATTCACTAATCCATTCTTCTGTTCGTGCATTCACTAATCCAGTCTTCTCTTAGTTCATCCACTAATCCATCCACCTATTCGCTCATCCATTAAATCACCCTCTTGTACATTCATCCACTAATCCATTCTTCTGTTCCTTCATCCACTAATCCATCCACCTATTCGCTCATCCATTAAATCACCCTCTTGCATATTCATCCACTAATCCATTCTTCTGTTCGTGCATTCACTAATCCAGTCTTCTCTTGGTTCATCCACTAATCCATCCACCTATTCGCTCATCCATTAAATCACCCTATTGTACATTCATCCACTAATCCATCCTCCTGTTCGTTCATCCACTAATCAATCCTTCTGTTCATTCATTCACTAATCCATTCTTCTGTTAGTTCATCCTCTAATCAATCCTTCTGTTCATTCATCCACTAATCCATTCTTCTGTTCGTTCATCCACTAATCAATCCTTCTGTTCATTCATCCACTAATCCATTCTTCTGTTAGTTCATCCTCTAATCAATCCTTTTGTTCATTCATCCACTAATCCATTCTTCTGTTCGTTCATCCACTAATCAATCCTTCTGTTCATTCATCCACTAATCCATTCTTCTGTTAGTTCATCCACTAATCCATCCACCTATTCGCTCATCCATTAAATCACCCTCTTGTACATTCATCCACTAATCCAACCTTCTGTTCGACAATCCACTAATCAATCCTTCTGTTCATTCATCCACTAATCCATTCTTCTCTTGGTTCATCCACTAATCCGTTCTTCTGTTCGTTCATCCATTCATTAATCCTCCCTTTCGAACCAACCATTCATTCATTCCCCCATTTGTCGGTTCTTCCATCCATTCCACCTCGCATTACCCACCAAATAAATAATTAATTCTGTTCGTATTCATTCATTCCTCTACGCACGTGCTTCCTTAGTGTATGTCAGTGTTACATCTGAACCTTGAATGCTCAACAATCTTTTATCTCTCACCGTAATCATTTTCATTTCCGCAAAACAAAATTGCGAGTTCTGGTATCTGATTTCTGCGCAAGGTCTCGTTGCAGATGCCTTCAACTCCGATTGTTCCTAATGACAGCGCAGAAATCCTCAGTTTAGTTTGAGCTATGACGCGATTATCTCGTAATGAGATATCTCCAAGTGTTCTTGTCCGAAGGCCGATGGATAGCTAGACATCTTCCGCATTGCAGGAATGAAGAAAAAAATTGCAAATTCTGTTCCTGCTCCTTTGATGTTATGCAAACGTGAAAGCACTTCATAAACTGCGCGGGTACAGATATTACTACACAGAATCGAAAGGGTTTCGCCAATGGAAAATGAATCGAGATGTGCCAACTACATGTGGAAGCAACCCAGAAACTATCGGACACAACAAATATCTGGTGGGATTCCTAAAAAGGATGATGTGTTCCATGATTTCCAATTACTAATCGATGATATTGAACAGCAACGTCTTTTGTCAAAATAACCAATTTAACCCTAAATCCCTAACCGGGTACTGAAGTACACATGAGAGTTCTATTGTATTTATTTATTTATTTATTTATTTATTTATTTATTTATTTATTTATTTATTTATTTATTTATTTATTTATTTATTTATTTAACCTGGTAGAGATAAGGCCATCAGGCCTTCTCTTCCCGTCTACCAGGGGATTACAACTACAATATTAAGAATACAATTACGATTATAATTACAATTAATATTGAATTTACAAATACAATAAAAATCAAAGTACTAAAAGATTAACAGACTAATAAAAGCTAGACAGTTCATTGTAAAAATTAAGAAGAGAGAAATTTTTTTTATTAACTAAGTAAAAATTAAACCTACTCTATTTTAATGTTTCTTCGAGTTGGTTGGCAGTACTGACATGTTCAGAAAATTGTAACCATATTTGTAGAAATTAATTTTTTGAGGAAAACATTAAGCTTCTAATTAATGGGGTTCTCCAGTATCCCAGGGAAGGGTTAGTGTAAGTTTCGCTATGGGTAGGGATTAAGGGTTAAGAGGATAGCGGGGGGTGGCGAAACATTTTTTCTAATATAGTGCGTAAAGTTGCATTTTACCCACTGTTATCAGTGCTTAAAGTGAGACTTTAAAACATTAGTGCGTAAAAAAGTAAATAATCAATTTAGACACTGCTATTCATTTTACACACTGCCAAAGAAAATGTAATATTCAATGTACAAACTTCATACAGTAAGAAATTAATGCATTACTTCGATCTCTCATTAGTTCATGAGTCAGGGCGAAAGTATAAGCATCGCCTAGATTTAATTTCGTAGCACCAAAAATTAATAGCCTATATTTAGAGACCTGAGACAATGAGACCATGCATTGCTGAGATATGAAATTGCTGTGACGACAATGCTGCTATTGCGGTCTGATTTCATAGAAACAAACCTGAATGAATGAATGAATGAATGAATGAATGAATGAATGAATGAATGAATGAATGAATGAACGAATGAATGAATGAATGAATGAATGAATGAACGAACGTACGTACGTAGGTACGTACGTACGTATGTATGTATGTATGTATGTATGTATGTATGTATGTATGTATGTATGTGTGTATGTATGTGTATGTATGTATGTATGTATCTATGTATGTATGTATTTTTTGTATATCAACATGCTCCATTACATTGGAGTGATACTACATGCTTTACATAAAATATTACAATAATTAGTTACATAATTTATGACATGAGAACAAGATATTTACAATAAAATTTTGGTTGAGATCTTGAAATTCTTATAGATACAAGTGTTACCTAATTGTACTTCTTCTATTTTAGGTTACCATCATTGTTAATATTATTTCTAGGGCAAGGTAATTAATTATTTTGCATCTTTTTCTTATGAAGGTTTAAACATTGCTAGCATATATGGAAATGTATGATGTTAAAAACCGGGTTAAATAAAAGCAATTCATTAGGGCATTTTTTTGCATTTTCTTAATTTTTTTACGGATATGTCATTTTTTAGCAATTTTTAGGTCATTTTGAGCATTTTTTACACTTTTTAGGAAGGCTGTGACATTATTTGTATTTGATTTGAGATTTTTATTATAATTCAGTATTTTCCTTGTCAATACAATTTCTTGGAATTAAGTAGATGTTTGCTAGCTTCTACCCCTATTTTTCAAGGTATGTGCATAATGAACTTGCCCACTTCTAGGAATTTTATTCAAATTCTTAGAGCGTATGCTAGCTTGTACCCCTATTTTTCAAGGCATAATGAACTTGCCCACTTCTAGGAATTTACCCACACTCCCACAGAGATTCCTTTCTCCAGGTAAACTGGCATTGTTATGCTGTTAATTGAGGTGGTCAGTTGTTTCTAGTCGTCTGTGTGAACAAGTCAAGAGCAAAATGCCTAAAGTAAAGGAAACTGCTAGTGTTAAATTAAAGGCATTTGTTTCAAAATATGGAGAAAATATTTTTTCAATGGACGGTCGTATTTTATTCTGCAAGATCTGTGATGTGAGAGTGGCTGCTGAAAAAAAGTTTATGATAGAACAACATATGTCACGGGAGAAACATAAACGTGGCCTGCAGAGACTTGAAAATAAATCTAGTGTAAACTTACAGCAAATGCTTCTGGGGGATACGTGTTCAACGTTTTCGCCATTTTGTGAGAAACTATGTGAAGCTTTTCTATCGGCTGATATTCCACTTCACAAACTGAATCATTCTAAGCTGCGAACTTTCTTAGAAGAGGAGACCGGAAAATTAATTCCAGATCCCAGAACATTGAGAAGAACATACATAGCTCGGTGCTATGACAAAACTTTGAAAAAAATAAGAGAAATGATTGGAGAAAGAAATGTATTCGTATCCATTGACGAGACAACAGACTCTATGGGCTGCTATGTAGCTAATGTTATTGTTGGAGTTTTAGAAGCACACAGCCCTGGAGAACAATTTCTACTACATTGTGAGCATCTGGACAAAGTCAACTACTCAACGATCAGCTTAGTATTTGACCATGCATTGAGAATACTTTGGCCTGATGGGATTCGAAATTCCAATGTATTGCTTTTTTATAACAGATGCAGCACCCTACATGATGAAAGCAGCTGCTTGTTTAAGTGCACTGTACCCAAAATTGGTACATGTGACGTGTTTAGCGCATGCATTACACCGGCTTGCAGAAGAAGTACGTGCAAATTTTCCTGAAGTGGATAAATTAATTGGATGTGTGAAGAAAGTATTCTTGAAAGTCCCCTATCGAATTTCAGCATTCAAAACAAGCTCCAGAAATCCAATTGCCATTTTCACCTGTTTTGACTAGATGGGGAACATGGCTCCAAGCTTGCAGTTATTATTGCAAGAATTTCGATGTTGTGAAGAAAGTGGTTGATTCTTTTGATAATGGTGAGTCAGTGTCAATAAAAAAAAAGGCGCAAGAACTGTTAGCTGATAAAGAAACTGCTGGTAAACTTTCTTACATAAATACTAATTTTGGATTCCTTCCTGATGTCATAACTGCACTGGAAAAATCCCAAGTGACATTAGTGGAACAGCTACAAATAGTGGATAAAGTGGTGAATGATTTGAGCCGTGCATGTGGTAAAGTGGGTGATGCAGTATCAATGAAAATGAAAAACTGTCTAAGCAAGAACAGGGGGTACACAATATTGTGTTCAATTGGCAGAGCTTTGTCTGGTGACAATTTTTCTCTTCCTGACTGTGAATTAAATCCAGGAGATATTGCTTGCTTTCAGTTTGCTCCAATTGTTTCCGTTGAAGTAGAGAGAAGCTTTTCCATTTATAAGTCGGTACTAGCAGACAATAGACAATCATTTTTGTTTGAAAATCTCCGCCAAGTTTTGATTGTTAACTGCAATTCAAAATTGTTGTAAAAGTGCACTTGAAATGAATTTTCTGCAATACAAGGTACTGTAACATGGATTTTTTTAAATTTTATGTAGTTCAGTAATCAAGTGAGTACTTAACGTAATTAAAAGTATTTTCATTGGCAATGCTTTACTTTTTATTGGTCATTTTTTTGCTTTTTTTAGGTCATTTTTTGTATTTTTTAGGTCATAAATGCATTTTTTATTTTGCATTTTTTACCAATTTATAGGTCATTAAATGCCTTGCCCTAATTATTTCTAATTTCAGTTACTGTTACATTTAGCCAAATTCTATGGATTTTATCAATTTTCTGAAGCTTCTGCGGTATGTTGTTGTAACCTATCAAAAGGTGGAGGCCAGTTTTGACCTGTGCGTATTATACTAGCTCGTAGAATTTTTCTTTCTTTTATCAGTGTGGCACATCTTAATATTATATGGTTGACTGTCTGTTCTTCTTTTAGTCTGCAAGGGCACGTTGAAGTTGAAATAATCTTGAATCTGTGAAGGCACGATCTTGTGAAGCCATGACCTGTCACAATAGAAGTAAATTCTGCCCCGGCAGGTAAATTTATCTTCAGTCTGTCTTTAATTGATGGGAAGAATGATTTCGTTATTGCACCTTTAGTTGAGATAGTCCACTGCTCTCATGTATGTATGTATGTATGTATGTATGTATGTATGTATGTATGTATGTATGTATGTATGTAATATAAAACATGTGAACGGTGGATAAATTTCACATTCTTAGTCCATCCACAGTGGTCCGTTTTGTTGCCACCAGAATTCAATTTTGACGTGAGCGATGATGTTCGATAAGTTTCGTCCCGAGTCCTTTTATTCAGGGACCAGAATCTTTTAAGTGCCTTTAATCTACGATACAGGCCTCTCAGGCTATGAACTCGCGAACCCACGGTTCTAGTGGCAAGCATACGACTATGATGCCCACGCTTCCCCTTACCTTACCATTCTACCACGGCTCCATTATTCATGTATCATCGTCCCGTATAACTGAATATCCTTCGCGATTAACACGAGACGTTACGTAAAAGGCCATCATCTTCCAAACAGATGAAGGCTGGCTTCGCACACCCATTTAAAAGGTATTGTGGAAGATCCGAGCCCCGAACGCATGCGTGAGTGGCAAGTCACGTGACGACGACCTCTCTCTTCGTCGACCGTGAAGGATTTCGCATGCGGAATTATCGACAACAATGCTGCCAATTACAGGTTATGCAGCAAGTTAATCACAACCATTACAAAGGGCCCATCCGGCAAACACGTGCAACCAACGTTAACAACAATATTATTGGCCGGTTTCACCAACCTTCGTTATCATTATAACGTCTCGTTAAATAATTTAATGACACGTTAGTAATTTTTTGTGTTTCACCAAGTATCATTATTGCTAACGCATCTTTAAATTCATCGTTAATTTATTAGGACCTATTCGTCGCGTTAAAACAGTGACGATGCGTTAAGAAGTCAACAACATGGCGGACGTAATTATTCGGTGATGAAGTTCTTTATTTAGAGCTTAAACATAACGACGAACTTATATGTTGTAATAACACTCGGAATAATCATTTTGAAGATTTAAGTGATAAAGAATTCCACGAAAGCTACACATTAAGGAAATAAGTAGTAAGAATGATTCTAGAAGAAACTGAATACCACTGTATAGGTTAGAATACGACAGATAGAAATCACCCACTTAACGCCTCTTCAACAGATTCTTCTTGCTTTAAGATAACGTTGCGGGAAGTTTTGAAATAATAATTGATGACATGAACGGGGTATCAAAAGCTGTATTGTCTAGATATGTGAATAAAATATCAGACGTACATCAACATTACAATAGTCATTATTTCTATAGGCCTAATAAGCTTATAGCTAAATTTTCTGTTGTCACAGACAACATAGATTGTGTACAGTACATATCTCAATCGTATATTCTGGCAGTAATATAGCCAAAAGATTCTGCAATAGAAGATCCTGTTTTTCCTTCAATATTCAAACAATTGCATAGGCTTATGTAAAGCTCCGCATAGAAAAATTGTGGCTAAACTAGCGCTGAGGTAGTTTCCTTCGTACTCTGCTTATACACCTTGCACATAAGAATCTGTGACAGGTTACGTTTGATTAGTTTAGGTTTTTGTTGTGCCTTGCATATACGATCAACTGCATTACCACACACAAAAAAATCCCTTATAAATTCAACGATTTTCACTTTTGAAACCAGCAGAACTACCTCAGCGCTAGTTTAGTTGTAATAGGTTAGAATACGTCAGATAGGAATCACCCACTTAACGCCACTTCAACAGATTCTTCTCGGTTTAAGATAATGTTACGGTCTACACGGATAGCACAACATTCCAAAGGAGGATGCCTTTTAAATGAAAAGGGTGCAAAGAGATTTTCTTTTAGGAGACAATGGATACCCTTTAAAATCCAATTTAATGACACCTCTCCTGAATCCTGCCACACAAGCATAGCAAAATTGTTACAGAGTACTACATAAATCTGCATGAAATACAGTGGTATGCAATTTATGGAAGAGCGATTTCCCGTCCTAAATTTAGGCCTAATATAACTGCTTAGAATGCTTTGTATATAATTAATTGTGCCATCAGTTTGAAGCTGTCGGCCTTATAGTCCGCTAAATTTTCTTAGATTTCCTTTAGAAGTTACAATTTAACTGCTCTACATTCCTACTATTTACATTTGGAAGCATCTGTATTTTTGTTTTTAATTGCGGTATGACAACATGTTGTATTTAGGAAGATGTTCTTAAAATTACTGCCTCTTACCCGTTTGCTTATGATTATTTCCTCATACCAAACAAAGTCAGCCATGATCATATGTAACCAATGAAATTCGCGATTTCGAAGCCATGGTCGTATGAAAAACAAAACATGCAAGATACATGTACAAAATCCCCTCGTTAGTAAACGCCTGTTAATTTTAAAGATACGAGGCTTGGTGAAACCGTCAACTTTTAAAGATCCCGTTAAAATTAAACGATCCATTTGTTGACAAGTCGTTTGTGCTGATTTAAAGAAGCTTGGTGAAACCGGCCATATGACTTCACAGAGATGTAATTTATGTATCAGCATCTCTGTAGGTCAGTCAATAATTTATGTATCAGCATCCTCTGTAGGTCAGTCAATAATTTATGTATCGGCATTACTGAAGTTCAGTCAATAATTTATGTATCGGCATTACAGAAGTTCAGTCAATAATTTATGTATCGGCATTACTGAAGTTCAGTCAATAATTTATGTATCGGCATTACAGAAGTTCAGTCAATAATTTATGTATCGGCATTACTGAAGTTCAGTCAATAATTTATGTATCGGCATTACTGAAGTTCAGTCAATAATTTATGTATCAGCATTACCGAAGTTCAGTCAATAATATATGTATCACCATCCTCTGTAGGTCAGTCAATAATTTATGTATCGGCATTACTGAAGTTCAGTCAATAATTTATGTATCGGCATTACAGAAGTTCAGTCAATAATTTATGTATCGGCATTACTGAAGTTCAGTCAATAATTTATGTATCGGCATTACAGAAGTTCAGTCAATAATTTATGTATCGGCATTACTGAAGTTCAGTCAATAATTTATGTATCGGCATTACTGAAGTTCAGTCAATAATTTATGTATCAGCATTACCGAAGTTCAGTCAATAATATATGTATCACCATCCTCTGTAGGTCAGTCAATAATTTATGTATCGGCATTACTGAAGTTCAGTCAATAATTTATGTATCGGCATTACTGAAGTTCAGTCAATAATTTATGTATCGGCAATACTGAAGTTCAGTCAATAATTTATGCATCGGCATTACTGAAGTTCAGTCAATAATTTATGTATCGGCATTACTGAAGTTCAGTCAATAATTTATGTATCAGCATTACTGAAGTTCAGTCAATAATTTATGTATCGGCATTACTGAAGTTCAGTCAATAATTTATGTATCAGCATCCTCTGTAGGTCAGTCAATAATTTATGTATCAGCATTACTGAAGTTCAGTCAATAATTTATGTATCAGCATTACTGAAGTTCAGTCAATAATTTATGTATCAGCATCCTCTGTAGGTCAGTCAATAATTTATGTATCAGCATCTCTGTAGGTCAGTCAATACCTTATGTATCGGCATCACTGTAGTTCTGTCAATAATTTATGTATCGACATTACTGAAGTTCAGTCAATAATTTATGTATCAGCATTACTGAAGTTCAGTCAATAATTTATGTATCTGCATTACTCAAGTTCAGTCAATAATTTATGTATCAGCATCCTCTGTAGGTCAGTCAATAATTTATGTATCAGCATCTCTGTAAGTCAGTCAATAACTTATGTATCGGCATCACTGTAGTTCAGTCAATAATTTATGTATCGACATTACTGAAGTCCAGTTAATAATTTATGTATCAGCGTCTCTGTAGGTCAGTCAATAATTTATGTATCAGCATCTCTGTAGGTCAGTTAATAATTTATGTATCAGCATCTCTGTAGGTCAGTCAATAATTTATGTATCAGCATCTCTGTAGGTCAGTCAATAATTTATGTATCAGCATCTATGTAGGTCAGTCAATAATTTGTGTATCAGCATATCTGTAGGTCAGTCAATAACTTATGTATCGGCATTACTGAAGTTCAGTCAATAATTTATGTATCAGCATCCTCTGTAGGTCAGTCAATAATTTATTTATCAGCATCTCTGTAAGTCAGTCAATAACTTATGTATCGGCATCACTGTAGTTCAGTCAATAATTTATGTATCGACATTACTGAAGTCCAGTCAATAATTTATGTATCAGCATCTATGTAGGTCAGTCAATAATTTGTGTATCAGCATCTCTGTAGGTCAGTCAATAACTTATGTATCGGCATTACTGAAGTTCAGTCAATAATTTATGTATCGGCATCCTCTGTAGGTCAGTCAATAATTTATGTATCAGCATCATTGTAGTTCAGTCAGTAATTTATGTATCAGCATCTCTGTAGGTCAGTCAATAATTTTTGTATCGGCATTTCTGTAGGTCAGTCAATAATTTATGTATCAGCATCTCTGTAGTTCAGTCAATAATTTATGTATCAGCATCTCTGTAGTTCAGTCAATAATTTATGTATTAGCATCTCTGTAGTTCAGTCAATAATTTATGTATCAGCATCTCTGTAGTTCAGTCAATAATTTATGTATCAGCATCTCTGTAGTTCTGTCAATAATTAATGCATCAGCATCTCTGTAGTTCAGTCAATAATTTATGTATCAGTATCTCTGTAGTTCAGTCAATAATTTATGTATCAGCGTCTCTGTAGGTCAGTCAATAATTTATGTGTCAGCATCTCTGTAGTTCAGTCAATAATTTATATATCGGCAACGCTGTAGTTCAATCAATAATTTATGTACCGGCATCACTGTATCTGAATAAATCACATTATCACTGAATGAACCAGGGTATACTCTCGGCAACTCTTGTGAAATGTGTGCCGAATGAAACGTTTCAGGAGTTGGACAGTCGCATAATGTTGAAATCCGCAGGCGTAAATAGGAAATTAAAGCATAGCTCTCTCCGATCCCATACTGGGCTATGATTAAAGTAAACAGCGACACTAAACTTCTGACTTACAATAAAATTGGAAATCTCAGTTTAAAAAGTGACAGGAAATTATCGAATCCTTATAATTCTGTGAAACATTTATGTTGTTCCTGATTGTTATTTTGAACATATTTGAGATTGTAGAGATGTTTGGAATTTTAAATAAAATGTTGATATTTCTTTTCATGTCTGTCTTCATACTTTCCTAATTTAAATTTAACAAGGGGGAGCCTTCACGTTAACTACTTCATAATCGCTTCCTCATTCCATGCGGCCTAGTCTACAGACAACAATGCAATTGACAGTCTAAACGATTCACACAGCAATTTGACGCCAATAAGTTATTAGAAATTGTGATGAATATGTTATTTTACAGATTTGGAATGATTTGGAAATTAATACCACTGTTAGTATTTTATAATGAATTAAACTATGTTAAATTAACTACTTCTGTCTTTATATTCCCCATTTATGTAGCAAAATAACGTTTTATTAAATTAAAATTAATATTTCGTTATGCTTTTACGTGTTAAAAAGCCTTTCTTGTGAATCTTTTCCAAGTCCATCTGATACCGAAATGACAGATCTGCAGCAACTGATTTTAATACGTCCCCTATATATAACAGATATAAATGACTGAAATAAAGAATCATTAAAGTGATTATTCATTTATTAATAATAATCAATTTGTCTTTATTGTTAGAATTGCCTAAATAAAGAGAGAAAAGTCGCTGATGGTTGGGTGGTTTCTTTCAGGAAACGCTGCAATGCATATGACCTATTAAAATATAAAAGCAGTTAAGGATGGATCTTCCAACATAATAAGAGCCTGATCGTGAAACGAGCGAATTCGAGTTTAAATCCTGGTTGGGACAAGTCACCTGATAGACGTTTTCCGGAGTTTTCCCTCAACCATTACGAGCAAATGCTGGGTAACTTTCGACGGTGGAACCTGAACTCATTTCGCTGGCATTGTCACCTTCAGATCATTCAGACGCTAGATAACCACAGCAGTTGATAAAGTGTCATAAAATCTTCTTCTTCAGTAGGTGCTACAACTTCGTCGAAGTTTTGACCTTCTCAATTAATTTACGCCATTCTTTTCTGTTATGAACAAGATTTGGCCAATTCTTTACATTCAATGTTTTCAAATCGTTGGTTATGTTTTCCTTCCATCTACTTTTTGGCCTTCCTTTTGCTCTTTTACTGATGGGGTTCCATTTATATATTTTCTTAACTGTTTTACCTTGGTCCATACGATTGATATGGCCAAACCATGCCATTCTTTGCGCTTTGATATAGTTTACTATGTGTTGGTTTTGTATTAAAATATTTAACTCTTTATTATTTCTAATTCTCCACTCATCGTTTGCATCTTTTATTGGGTCAAATATCCTTCGTAATATTTTCCTTTCTAAAACCAGGAGCTTTTGCTTAGACAATTCAGTTAGGGTCCAGGTTTCACTTGCATAAGTTACAATTGGTCTTATTACTGTCAAATATAGTCTTAATTTTGCTTGTTTAGATGCGTATTTGCTTTTGAATAGGTTGAGATTTGCAAAGTATGCTTTATTTGCCATAACAATTCTATTGTTTGTTTCTTCCTCGATATTGTTTTCGTCGTTTACTATTGATCCCAAGTACTTGAAGGATTTCACTCCTTCAAAAATAGTATTATCCATCTGTAAGTTTTCTGGTTCATTATTTTTGGCTGAACATTTTAAAAATTTTGTTTTCTTTGCATTTACGATTAATCCATATTGTGCCGATTCTTCCATTAAAGTTTCCAGATTTTCAATTAATGCCTTCTTTGATCTTGCTATTAGTACTATATCGTCTGCATATGCTGTACATTGTTACCAATCTTGTGCTTACATTACCTCTAATCTCTAGTTGTTTGATTATCATTTCCACCACTAGTATGAAAAGGGTTGCAGAAAGCGGATCTCCTTGTTTAACTCCTCTGTTAATTTGAAAACTGTCACTTAGTTTGTTATTTATTTTAACTACCACTGTTTTTGCTAGCGTTATTTTAATCAGTCTGATTATTTTCGGGGGAATTTTATATAGTTGTAATCCTTCAATAATTTTATTTCTTTTAACTGAGTCGAAGGCTTGTGTATAATCAATAAATACGTTGTATAAATCCGTATTATAGCGTCATAAAATAACCCACTAAAAACAGATATAACGACTGTGAACCTGCGTGCCGGTTGAATGATCGTTCACCTCTGTTGAGGCATGTGGACGTGAAGCCAACAGTCGGCTGGTCGTCCTGGTCCTTTATGGGCTGTCGCGCCACTGATTATTATTATTATTATTATTATTATTATTATTATTATTATTATTATTATTATTATTATTATTATTATTAGTTCCTTGTGTTCTTATAGATTTTTACCAAATTCCGATTATAACTATGAGATTAAATGCAAATATTTCAATTGCGGTAGTTTGTTCACCAGACGTCAGGATCTTGATTATTTATTTTTTTGTAAAGTCATTAAGGGTGATATTGATTGTGAATCTTTCATAAGCAATATCAGTCTTCGTATTCCTGCTAAGGGTTTAAGATTTCATAAATTGCTTTATAATAAGAATCCTAAATCTCTCTCTCCGGTCTGCAGATGCATTAAATATGCTAATTTGCATGGAATCAACTTGGATCCATTTAATGTGTAGTATATCTTTGAGTTTTTATGTCAGTATTATTAATAATGCCATTTGTTGAGATATGTATCATACTATTCTTGTCAATTGCATAACTTTACAATATTACTCATATTATTCCAGGCTTCATTTTTAATTAACTCACTGATCTAATTTTAATAATTATTTGCCCATTTATTTGTTGCATTTGGTCAATTGATTAATGTAGACTATTCCATTATTTCAATTATCTCATTGCACTAATTTTGATCAATGATTAATGTAGACTATTATATTGTTTGTATTTCATCTCATTGCCATTTTCTACCATTCATTCTCATCATCATTTGTTGTTTTGTTCTGTTCTGTATCGTGCTAAACTGTAATTGGCCTTGTGCTGTTGTTTTTGCACGTTAATATTCTAAATAAATAAATAAACTATTATTATTATTATCATTATTATTATTACCCTTAATAACACTAGTTTCACTCAATAGAAGAGGAAAAGTTGCGGTACCGAGGAAAGCAGCAACTCTCCCACAACACAACGAGTTCATTCCTGTGCCAGTGTATTCCCGTCTGTTTGTAATGACGTTCGTGGGACTATGATCGCTTCGCATTGCACCACTGCATTCCGTTCCAGCAGTGTATTAATAACAGCCTGTGCCATTCAGCTCCATTTCACTGTTTGATGCTGGTATTGCTACAACTTTAAATGTTTGCAAATTGAATGGAGATGTTGCAACTCTTTCAACAGCATTTGCTCAACAAGTTAGTGCAGATGGAACGATAGCCTACTACGAAGTCTGAACAGCTGTTGCGGACATAGTGAGCCAGTGATGAGTTACACGAAATGTACATAAAGAATTGAGGGGTTGGATGGAAGAAGGGAGTAATTCAAAAAGGATTTGTTTTGAGATAAAGAAGAAATCGATCTGTAAGCCACACATCTTGTACTATGACTGAAATACATTTATGTGTTGCAGGTACATTGTCAACTTAAGTATGCGTGCATATGGATCGTATATATATATTTTTTTTAGTAGGTTATTTTACGACGCTTTATCAACAGCTTAGGTTATTTAGCGTCTGAATGAGATGAAGGTGATAATGCCGGTGAAATGAGTCCGGGGTCCAGCACCGAAAGTTACCCAGCATTTGCTCATCTTGGGTTGAGGGAAAACCCCGGAAAAAACCTCAACCAGGTAACTTGCCCCAATCGGGAATCAAACCCGGGCCACCTGGTTTCGCGGCCAGACGCGCTGGGTCATATATCTACATTAGATACTCTTAAGTTATTTTTAAAAAATTGAAGTTACGCCCATATTCCACAATTAAGGGTGTTCAAGAATAAGATACTTAGGAAAATATTTGGGGCTAGGAGGGATGAATGCTGGGTAACTTTCAGTGCTGGACCCCGGACTCATTTCACCGGCATTATCACCTTCATCTCATTCAGACGCTAAATAACCTAAGATGTTGGTAAAGAGTCGTAAAATAACCTAATAAAAAAAAAGAGGGATGAAGTTATAGGAGAATGGAGAAAGTTACACAACGCAGAACTGGACGCATTGTATTCTTCACCTAACATAATTAAGAACATTAAATCCATACGTTTGAGATGGGCAGGGCATGTAGCAGAAATATCTACGTATAGAATGTTAGTTGGAAGACTAGAGTGAAAAAGACCTTTGGGGAGGCCAAGACGTAAATGGAAGGATAGTATTAAAATGGATTTGAGGGAGGTGGGATATGATGGTAGGGACTGGATTAATTCTGTGGTCGGGAGGAAAAAGTCTTAAGTCAATTTTTTGTGAAAATGAGATTTTTAGATATTCTGAAAGCGGAAACAGTTCTCTACAATCTGGTAAAATGGCTAAAGTCAAATAAGACTCCTGATTGGATTTATAGAGCGTTACCAAATGTCCTAAGTACTTTTTGAATCGAGCACACACAGAATAAAGACCTTAAGAATATTTAATACTGTATTTCTTACAGACCATCACATGTTTACTTTCCATGCTTCCCTATTAAAAAGGTCTAAATTGTATTTTAGCCATTTTATCACATACTGATGCCCTTTCCTTTTAAAACTTTATTTTTGACATGAAAAAGGTCTTATGTTTAAATAATCCCTTTTACTCAGTTTGGGTTCTAGTCCTAAGTGCGGCTATTTTTGGAAATAACCAAGAAAATTGTTAAATGAGCAATTTAGAAGAAATATAAACAAATAATATCCAGGAAAAACCTCTTAATTAAAAAACTCTATAATTGATACCAATTTCAATCTTTCTACTGCTCTCCTGAAAAGTATAATGTTTTTACGTAAGACCTTTTTCCTCCCGGCCACAGAATTTTGCTCTGGATAGGGACCGATGGCGGGCTTATGTGAAGGCGGCAATGAACCTGCGGGTTCCTTAAAAGGCTTTTGTAAGTAAGGTTAATATTAATATTAATTATAAATCCATTGGTTTCACATTAATCACCAGAATCCATTGTTTTTGGTGCAGATTACTGAAACTGTAACTGGAGAAATAAATTTCCCACGTAAAAACTATAACTGTTGTTTACAGTATCGTTGCCAAGAGATCACCGCCTTCTGAAAACGTATTTTACAATATACGCGTTTCGAGAAAAAATATGAAGACTGTCATTTTGACATGTATAAATTTCTCTCTGATCTGTTTAAGTCTGTCACTTACGTAGAAAAAAATTGCTTGTAACACACCTGCGGAAATGACAATCGCAAAATTCGTATCATTCGACTACTGGCTTCGTTCGCGGTCCAACTTTCATACTCATTTTGTAATAGGGTTTTTCCACAGTTTTATTGCCATATACCGGTGTGTCTCATTATAATAAGTTCTGTGCATCTAGCTCATCATCTAATCCAGCAAATATGACTACAGGAGCCTATTCGACAAAGGTATGGTGTTGTAATGGAATCGTTAAATCGCTACAAGTGACATCATATCAATAAACATACTACGTCATAACACGAAACAACTATTTATCTTCGAATTTCATTCGTCGAATTAGGTTATGTTTGTCTACTTAATCGTAATGTCGTATTTTAAGGTAGGTTATACAGCAGTATTGTAGTATTGTAATATTTCTATGAATTTCGTAACCCTGCAATGTTATTTATTTTAGTTTATTAATTTGATAATGAAAAATGTACTTCTTTCTTATTATAATAATCTTCCGCGATTCTCGCATATTGCTCCGCGATAGTTTTCCACATTAGCCAACAGATGCCGCTAATAACGATTTTCACCCGCCAGACTTAGGCTAATTGTTTAGGGAAAACACGGGAATTTTACTGGAAGCAAGTAAAGAGATAAGTTTGGAAGTAAATCCCGAAAAGACAAAGTATGTGATTATGTCTCGTGACGAGAATATTGTACGAAATGGAAACATAAAAATTGTAAGTTTATCTTTTGAAGAGGTGGAGAAGCTAAAATATCTTCGAGCAACAGTAACAAATATAAACGATACTCGGGAGGAAATTAAACACAGAATAAATATGGGAAATGCCTGTTATTATTCGATTGAGAAGCTTTTATCATCCAGTCTGCTGTCAAAAAATGTGTGAAAGTTAGAATTTATAAAACAATTATAGCCTATTACCGGTTGTTCTTTATGGTTGTGAAACTTGGACTCTCACTTTGAGGGTGTTTGAGAATAAGGTGCTTAGGAAAATATTTGGGGCTAAGAGGGATGAAGTTACAGGAGAATGGAGAAAGTTACACAACGCAGAACTGCACGCATTGTATTCTTCACCTGACATAATTAGGAACATTAAATCCAGACGTTTGAGATGGGCAGGGCATGTAGCACGTATGGGCGAATCCAGAAATGCATATAGAGTGTTAGTTGGGAGGCCGGAGGGAAAAAGACCTTTGGGGAGGCCGAGACGTAGATGGGAAGATAATATTAAAATGGATTTGAGGGAGATGGGATATGATGATAGAGAATGAATTAATCTTGCTCAAGATAGGGACCAATGGCGGGTTTATGTGAGGGCGGCAATGAACCTCCGGGTTCCTTAAAAGCCAGTAAGTAAGTAAGTAAGTAAGTAAGTAAGTAAGTAAGTAAGTAAGTAAGACTTAATTTTTACGAAACTGCACTGCAGAATTATTGAAATGGTATCAAAGTAAATTAAATTGTTTCCTTTGAAGGAAAAAGAAGCTAGAAAATATATTCTAGACCACATATTTATCAAAATATATCTTAATATTACGAAATAAATATATTTGAATAACATTAGTACATGTATGTAGCCTATTAGTCTTCTTTCATTGGTAGAGAATTCATAGTAAATTATAAATACTAGTATTTTTGTGTAACACAATCGTGAAACTTCCCTAGTAATTTGTAAGTATGGAGTGGTAAAGTACAACTATAGAAAAGTCTTTTGTGGAATAGAAAGTCTAGTATTTATACTACTTACTAGAGAATTTACTTGTAATGTACAGCACCATACCCTTGTAGGATAGACCCCAGAAGCATACGTTTTCTTCCCTACAGTTTTGTCACACTATTTGTTCCTTGTTGCAGGCGAGATGGCAGTGATGTACCTGTTCACACGCTATCGCTTCCACTGGGATGAAGTGTCTTTCAGCGTGTTCTCCACTTACGGAATGGTCACCAATCTGTTCGGTAAGTCAATGCATTACAATCACAGTAGCCAGGAGTTACAATATAAAACATCTGATGCCAAAGTTTCCAAGCAGTAATTTAAAACATCGTACACGTACCGTATCTACTCCGGAGCGACATGAGTGACCTAGAGGCTTAAGGCTGGTTCACAATAAACCGGGAAAGGAAACTACAACGAGAACGAGAACGGAAATATTGTTAAAATGAATGTATTTAAATGTGAGCATTCACAATTAACTATTGTGAATGCTTACATTTAAATACATTTATTTTAACAATATTTCCATTCTCGTTCTCGTTGTCGTTTCTGTTCCAGGTTTGTTGTGAACCAGCCTTTAGAGTCGTGCTCTATAGACTCGCAGTTGCCATGCTATCCGTTGGATCAGAAGTTCATGGGTTCAAACCCGGCCGATGGCGATGGATTTTAAAGTGCAGTAAATTAATAGTGTGGCTTTGTCCTGCAGTAAAATTGAGGGTCCCGTATTGTAGATTCACAGTATGTAAAATACCTCTGTCCATGTTACAGAGCTCGAGGCAATTATCTTTGGTCATTTCTCGCTCACGTTGAATTTCGGATCCGAATAACCTCAGGAATTGGAGGAATCGCCAAAAATATAACTGGTTTACTACTACTACTGCCATTACTGCTAGTACTATTATCACTATCACTACTACTATTACTACCACTACTTCTACTACCACCACTACTGCTATTTCTACCATTACCACTACTGCTACTACCAGTACTGCTATTACTACCACCACAGCTGATACTACCACTACTATTACTAACACCACAACTGATACTACCACTACTGTTACTACTACCAAAACTGATACTACCACCACTATTACTACCACCACAGCTGATACTACCAACACTATTACTACCACCACAGCTGATACTACCACTACTATTACTACCACGACAACTAATACTACCACTACTGTTACTACTACCACAACTGATACTACCACCACTATTACTACCACCACAGCTGATACTACCACCACAGCTGATACTACCAACACTATTACTACCACCACAGCTGATACTACCAACACTATTACTACCACCACAACTGATACTACCACCACTATTACTACCACCACAGCTGATACTACCACCACTATTACTACCACCACAGCTGATACTACCAACACTATTACTACCACCACAGCTGATGCTACCAACACTATTACTACCACCACAACTGATACTACCACTACTATTACTACCACCACAGCTGATACTACCAACACTATTACTACCACCACAGCTGATACTACCACTACTATTACTACCACGACAACTGATACTACCACTACTATTACTACTACCACAACTGATACTACCACCACTATTACTACCACCACAGCTGATACTACCACTACTATTACTACCACCACAACTGATACTACCACTACTATTACTACCACCACAACTGATACTACAACTACTATTACTACTACCACAACTGATACTACCACTACTATTACTACCACCATAACTGATACTACCACTACTATTACTACCACCACAACTGATACTACCACTACTATTACTACCACCACAACTAATACTACCACCACAACTGATACTACCACTACTATTACTACCACAACAACTGATACTACCACTACTATTACTACCACAACTGATACTACCACTACTATTACTACCACCACAACTGATACTACCACTACTATTACTACCACCACAACTGATACTACCACTACTATTACTACCACCACAACTGATACTACCACTACTATTACTACCACCACAACTGATACTATTACTACCACCACAACTGGTACTACCACTACTATTACTACCACCACAACTGATACTACCACTACTATTACTACCACCACAACTGATACTATTACTACCACCACAACTGGTACTACCACTACTATTACTACCACCACAACTGATACTACCACTACTATTACTACCACCACAACTGATACTACCACTACTATTACTACCACAACTGATACTACCACTACTATTACTACCACCACAACTGATACTACTACTACTACTATTACATGACTACAGCTGGTATATAATATATTGATCAGTTGCAAGAACATGAAAATTCGGTACATTTAAATATCCCTCCTCTCATTTTCTCCTCATGCCATTGTCAGTGGCGGCATAATTTTCTGTGGAGTTTTCTCTCACAGTTTGTAATTGTACAGCCCAACCGAATGAAGGAATGACTTTAACAGCGTTGCTCTTTCCCTGGAGTTCCCATACGAAATTCTAATACAATAGTAGCCTAAGTTACTTGTGACATTCATTAAAATCTTGAACTATAGTAATAACCACCGCATGATACAGTCGTGTTCCACCTGGCTGGAGGGAAAGCCAAATTAGTATGGAGGCAGCGTCACGAGTTAAAGGTTAAAATAATAATGAGATTGTATTTTCACTACATAAATAGCATTTTGTATTTACGTAATAAGCTTTTTGACTCTTGGATGTAAGGATATATTAACTCCGTAAGTAGATGAAATTATTGTGGATCATCAGTGCGGTTTTAAGCGTAAAACAGTTATATTACCTGATCACATTTTTTGTATTCGACAGAAGAAAAAATGGGAGTATAAGGGTACAGTACATCAGTTATTCATAGATTTCAAAAAGGCGTATGACTGGGTTAAGACAGATGTTTTATATAATACTCTTATTGAATTTGGTATTCCCAAGAAACTAGTTCGATTAATTAAAATGTGTCTCAGTGAAACTTACAGCAGAGTCCGTATAGGCCAGTTTCTATCTGATTCTTTTCCAATTCACTGCAGGCTAAAGCAAGGAGATGCACTATCACCTTTACTTTTTAACTTCGCTCTAGACTATGCCATTAGGAGAGTTCAGGATAACAGACAGGATTTGGAATTGAACGGCTTACGTCAGCTTCTTGTCTATGCGGATGACGTGAATATGTTACGAGAAAATTCGCAAACGATTAGAGAAAACTCGGAAATTTTACTTGAAGCAAGTAAAGCGATAGGTTTGGAAGTAAGCCCCGAAAAGACAAAATAACTTATATGATTATGTCTCGTGACCAGAATATTGTACGAAATGGAAATATAAAAATTGGAGATTTATCTTTCGAAAAGGTGGAAAAATTCAAATATATTGGAGTAACAGTAACAAATATAAATGACACTTGGGAAGAAATTCAACGCAGAATAAATACGGGTAATGCCTATTATTATTCGGTTGAGAAGCTTTTCTGATCTAGTCTGCTGTCAAAAAATCTAAAAGTTAGAATTTATAAAACAGTTATATTACCTGTTGTTCTTTATGGGTGTGAAACGTGGACTCTTACTTTGAGAGAGGAACAGAGATTAAGGGTGTTTGAGAATAAGGTATTTAGGAAAATAGTTGGCTAAGAGGGATGAAGTTCAGGAGAATGGAGAAAGTTACACAACACAGAACTTCATTCATTGTATTCTTCATCTGACATAATTAGGAACATTAAATCCAGACGTTTGAGATGGGCAGAGCATCTAGCACGTATGGGCGAATTCAGAAATGCATATAGAGTGTTAATTGGGAGACCGGAGGGAAAAAGACCTTTGGGGATGACGAGACGTAGATGGGGGGATAATATTAAAATTGATTTGAGGGAGGTGGGATATGATGATAGAGAGTGGATTAATCTTGCACAGGATAGGGACCGATGGCGGGCTTATGTGAGGGCGGCAATGAACCTGCGGGTTCCGTAAAAGCCATTTGTAAGTAAGTAAGTAAGGATATGCGGAAATATTACAGAAAATTGACTTGTCCTCCTTTTTCATTTTATCGGATATGACGCAAGAATTTTCATGTCAACCGAAGTAGTTTTTCCATTGCACAAAATTCTTTCATTTTTTGTTTTATTGTAGGCAAGAATATAGATTTTACACTTTAAAAAGTTATATCTGATTCATAGTGAAAGCGTGGAATTGTATCCATAATACAATTTCTTGTCAAACTATATAGCCTACTATTATATACACAAAATACTCGTAAAATCATCTGCTACGAGAGACGTTCATTTAGCAGCATTTTTGTCATAACATACGAATATATTAGTGGAGCGTCGTCAAGCAATTTCAAAGATGATAAGCAGGATACTCTATGACGCAAGACCCGTTTAAACACCAACATCACTTGGACGTAACTCCCATCATAACACAATTGGCCTTCATGTAACTTCCACAGCGCCAGAACTGAGTAATGGGTTGCCAGGCAATCAGGAGTCTACAGAAGATATCGAGACAGCTGAATGTCGTGACAAGTGACAAAAGATCTTGCCACGAGATTAGTCTTTCTTCTTATAACTGGTCACACAGGTTGTCTCCTGTGACTTTATACAACTTGTCACTTTTTCGCAACGTCATGGTTCAGACATAACTATTCGTGTGAAAAATTTGTGTCGAAAGATATAGTGTTCGATCTCTGACATAGTATGTGACAGTTGTACACTGACGTTCAAAGATATCTTACCTGCGATTGTGTGATCGTGTAAGCAAACTTTGTAAGTATGGGATAAGTCAGAACCAAAGGTATAAAAAAATTGACAAACTTTGAAAGAGTTTCGCTAGTTCTCAATAGATGGCACCATTATTGGGTCGGTTAAAAAGTGTCAGGGAAAATTGTTATGCAGATTAAGCATAAATTATTCTCATAATTGACAATATCAGCGGTTTGCAGCTAAACCCAGTGTTGTTTTAAAATCAGTAGAGTGCTATGAAAAATTGAATTCTATAATACGAGTATAGCTTATCTATGATTGGGGACAGTGACTGCTATCTTCGCCATCTCTTCGTAGAAATAATAACTAATGAATCCACACTTACACCAAGAAATGCGTGCTATCGTAGAAGAAAACATTGTATGACACACATTCGTAAAGTTATCTTTCTGGTCTTCACCTTGTTTCACAAATTACATTCATGCCAAAGAGAGAACCTTTACGAAATTGTCTCATAAATAACTAGGCCTATGGGATTATAAAACATTTAATAAAGAAAAATAACGTATCCAATTTGTAATGATGGGTAGTGTGATGTCATGGTCTGTGAAGAAAGGGGTTGCCATGACAACAATGATGTATTAAATATTATTGCCCAGCATATCGTTTCATAATATTAACTTTATGGCTCAAGTTATGCCGTCATAGTAGAAGTCATGACGTTTCAGTTGCTATGGTAATTCTTTACGCTACTGGTACAATAATGTGGCATATTATGAACGATTTTCACTAACGATAAAAACTGTCTATAATGTTGGTGCACAAAAAATAAACTTTCCATCTCCTTTTGAACAAATTTAAACTCTTTACGTTCATTAAACTAAATAATAGATTATCATTAACAAGACTAGTTATATTCACTGGGGATTTTGAGTATTTAACTGTTACATAGCCTATTAATAAATATAAATATTTTATTACCGCTAGTGTCATGATTGTGAACTCCATTATTAGTTCTAAACAGACTTCTATTATTTTTGTAGAACATAGCTGCTTTATATATCAAAATTACAGTCAAAGATTTGTGATTTGAATACATCTCTTAAACAATCTCTTAGCATAAGATTAAGAATTAATCTCAAACCCCTTTTCTATCATAAAGCAAAGTATATCCTAGGTTCTTTGAAATAATACACAAAAACTAATAAGCTCAAAAACCAAGAAGCACGATTACACAAATATGTATTGTGAATCACAGACACACATACAATAGTGGCAAGAAAAACCGGACCGACCCTTGTAGCTGCTACAAAAGAATCCTGTGCTGTGTATTGTGTCATACTGTGATAATTTCAATATGGATAGTGAAGCCAAAAGTATGTACTGCTATTTAATGTAAAAATATGCAGTTATCTTTGCCGAATAGAGGTAGAAATGTAATATTGATGCCAGATGGAAATAAAACTCTCAAAGTTTTTTCGTCTGTAATTTTGAGGCACTGAAGGAAACAAAAGACAGTAAGAATCGAACAAATGCAATAAATTTCATTGTTACAATTAATTATACAAGATGGATGTGTTTTGTGACTAGCAAAATTTGAATCTGTGGCTCTGAAATCAGCTACAAGGGTCGGTCCGGTTTTCTTTTTTGCCACTGCTGTACATAATACTCTAAACACATACCGTACATGATATATATCTCTCTCACACACATACGGACATCCTGGCATTTAATTACAGACAACACCAGCAGTTTTTCTTCCATTAGCTATCGCAATAACTCCTAGCTGCTCCATTTCTTGAGCAGGTCGTTGTCGCCCACAGTTGCCGCCCATTAGGTTACGTAACGTAACAATACACGACTGTGCTGTGTACATACCAGCTGACACGAGCATACTTTGTGCTGTTTTGTTTCGTCACATCACATGCATACCAAACAGTTCACAGGGATCAAGGTGCAGGTAAATGCACTATTGAATCATCTGCCAGTCTATTGTGAGGAGTCTCAACTCTGCTACACCTCCACGTTGCAACACCTCGGATAGAGGTGCATACCGTACCCTTTCACTTAGTTAACAGCATCAAAAATTGTTAATTTCTTATTATCTTATGTTAAACAGCGTCCTTTCTGAACAATTATATACAGGGTGAAGGTCCACACCTGTGGAGTAGCGGTTAACGCGTCTGGCCGCAAAACCAGATGGCCCGGGTTCGATTCTCGGTCGGGGCAAGTTACCTGGTTGAGGTTTTTTCCGGGATTTTCCATCAACCCAATATGAGCAAATGCTGGGTAACTTTTGTTGTTAGACCACGGACTCATTTCACCGGCATTATCACTTTCATCTCATTCAGACGCTAAAGAACCTAAGATGTTGATAAAGCGTCGTAAAATAACCTACTAAAAATAAAATAAAAAATACCGTGAACTGTAAGTAATGCCATTCATTTCAGAGGGTTATTCCAGCGTATAGATAATTATAAGTCTGGACACTTCGCGTCGGTACCTTTGATGTAGCCGGACTGATTTCAATGACCTTCAAACCAGTTTGAGCGTGATATTCTGCTTTCACCTTAGAGTTGGCGCTGACATCACACCAAGTAGTCGATACAACGGAAATAAACAGACATACAGTTAATACATTAGATATATTATGTACTCAAATAAAATAAAGTGGACTGATGAAATAATAAATCCGTTATTATCTGTAATGTCTAGACTCTAGAGTTTCTTTATAATCAGTGTTGCCAACTCGATTCTTAAAAACCCGCTAAGATACAATGCAGAAACCGCTAAATTGCTATACTGTCAATGTAAAAATAAGATTATTTTACCGCTGTAAGTGTTAAAAAACCCTAAATCCGTGTATCAGCAATACAAACTTCATAAATTTTAAACGCTAGATCTAGCGGAAAACCGCTGAATTGGCAACACTGTTTATAATGAGAGTTGAGACGTTGACTCCATCAACAATTAAAATATGTAGGCTAATGATTTGATATCACTGACAATGGGAAAACAGAGCTCATATGAGAAGTAAAACCATGCGCCTATATATTGTATACAAATATTAAACAAATTTGTTACATAATTATATAATTTATTATATTATTTTATAATATAATTTATTATATATAAAATATAAAAATTATTACAGTGAAACCTGTTCAAATCGGAACCTGAATAATCCGGAATCCTGTCTATTTCGGAACAATTTATTGGTCCCGGTGAAATTCATATGTATTATGTGTAATTTTTCCTGAATAAAACGGAAACTGTCCAACGCGGAAACGGACACTGTCTTCTACTGCTCAAAACGGAAATAATATTTTGGACACACTACTTTAATGTAAATTATATTTTGAAACAGTATGTGCTTTCAAGGAATGTACGAATTATACTAGTAGGTCACTAAGATAAAAACAAGTTTTCTTTGTAAAATTTTTGAGGGTGCGAGGGTGTGTTGGCCTGGTGGTCATAAATTTTATTACCCTATTGACTAGGCAGACGAGTCCCTTCAAAGATGTTCAATGCTTCACTCCTGTATACTGTCGTAGCTGGGTAGAATGCAAGTGTATTAGTGATTTCGTGATAAAAAAAAAGTTCCGTAAAAATGTTGCACTATCATTAATTGATT
The DNA here is from genome assembly GCF_040183065.1 of Periplaneta americana. Classification (NCBI taxonomy): domain Eukaryota; kingdom Metazoa; phylum Arthropoda; class Insecta; order Blattodea; family Blattidae; genus Periplaneta; species Periplaneta americana. The sequence goes on along the minus strand of NC_091118.1, from coordinate 201,510,493 downwards.
AAATAAAAGTTATAGAGGAAAATGAGAAACAAAGAGTATGGAAAATAATATTGAAATTTATGAATGGAAAACTGAGGTGTAACTTAACACTTTCAAAAATAAAGGCCATATCATGAATGAGTGGCTTGCGGTCAATAATGGTGACATAGAAGGAAAGAGAAAACAACTGGTTACATAGAAATAAATGAACTGTTGTAGAAGTGGATTTTTCGTGCCCTTTCAAAGATCATGCAAATTTCTGGACCTATTCTGCAAAGAAAACCCTTGAACTGGCAAAGAAATTGAATAATCCAGAATTCAAGGCTTCTAGGTTCCTAGTCCAATTAAATAATGTGCTATGATATACAGTACAGTATTATATTATAGTGTTAAATACTAAATTTAGTGTAATTAATAAACTTTATAGTGTTTAATGAGTGAGTTACGATACAATTTATACACGAAATGAGATTTTCATCAAGATCATTCACCAATTAAATAAGTGACAGGAACCTGATTTAATGTCAGTATTGTTAAACAGAATATTTCGTAATTCCTACAATTTGCGGCGTGCCATTTGTTTTTCATTTATACAAATGATAAAATATTCCATTTTAACTTCACACCTGAATAACACGGAAACCTGTCCACAATGGAAAAAAAAATTGGACCTTGTCACTTCCGTCTTGAACAGGTTTCACTGTATTATAACTACCGGTAGTTTATCACTGAGAAATAAGGAAAAGCTGTTAACTTGAATTTATTGGAAGCAAAGCCGTTACTGGATTATGCAACGAGGTAGGCTATGTTTGGATCCTGTGTCTAAGCTATTATTCAATTATTATTGTCGAGGAACTCTAGCGTGTGCTCGATTACACTAACCTCTAGCGTTTGAAAGTGGAATTAAACGCCGACGGATCGTATGCGCACAGAAAAAACAGAACAGGAAAAATTCGCTCAGTGTCTATTCTATATAATCCCTATTCGCCAGTTATTCTTTTAAATATTTCAAACAAAAAAGTTTAATAAAATTTTGCTCGCCTTTGTTTCCATTTCGAGATAAAAATTGTTTTATATGAAACATTTCATAGCGTGTTTTGAAAAAAACCATCGATTTAATTCCCAATATGCTCAGTGAATTCAAGATAGCAGTGTGCCATGATAATAAATAATTGAAAGAATTTTAGTTTTGTCCTTTAAATGTGCAGAAATTTGATCCAATAAATGGAATTTTGATTTAAACACTGCAGCAAACACATTCACTTTTGAATAATCTCGTTCATGTTATACTGTCAAACGTGGTTTTTCAGTATACCCTAGATGCGTACATTATGGCGATAAACTTTGCCACTTAAGTGAAATGTCACTAAACATAGAAGATTCTCAAAACCACCATTTTCCTCCATAGCGGCCTGCATGGAATTACATAATTCATATCGTTTGACGAGGTCTTCCGGTTTTAGTTTTTGCAGTAACTGTATGCGGTACGGTTTCATTCGCAATCGGGTTCGTAAAATTTTCCATACAGTCGGTTGCAAAATATCAAGTTCCCCACTGGCCGGTATGTTGATTTCTGAAGGCTGCGAATCCAATTAGGCCTCACTCGCTGCACTGTTTCATTAGAAACGCTTGGGCATCCACTGCTTTTACCTTTACTCACGGTATCAGTTGCCTTAAATTGACGATGCCATCGCAGAATGTTTTAGTGACCTGGCGGTGAAGTTCCAGAGAATTGTCTCCGGAACTCAAGCTGTACGGTAACAAAGGAAAATGACTTCTCATATTCCAAAACTGCGAACGCTTTCTGCTGCATAGACACCATTTTGAAAACTATGCTTGTGCTGCCGTCTGTCTACATGCGCCAGAGTTACAACAATGGAAAAGTAAACCAGCGAATAGCGATTATAAAGAATGGACACTGAGCGAATTTTCCTGTGTTTTGTTTCTCTGTGCGCCAGCGTTTAGTTCCACTTTCAAGCGCTAGAGGTTAGTATACTCGAGCATACGCTAAGATAATAATTGAGTATAGAGTTGAGAGACAGCATCCAAACATCGCCTACCTTATTGCATAATCCAGTAACGCTTTGCTTCAAATAAATCCAGGTTAACAGCTTTTCCTTATTTCTCACTGACAAACTAGTTGTAATAATAATATTTTATATTTCAGATATCATAAATTATATTATAAAATAATATAATACATTATAAAATTAAGTATCGAATTCGTTTAATATTTCTATAATAATATAATATAGGTATATGGTTTTACTTCTCGTAAGAGTTTCGTTTTTCCATTTTCAGCGCTAACAAATCATTATATATTTTAATTGTTGTTGGGGTCAACGTCTCAACTGTCATTATAAAGGAACTCTAGAGTCTAGACATTACAGTTAATGACGGATTAATTATTTTATGGATCCAATTTATTTTATTTGAGTACATAATGTACCTAGATGTATTAATTATATGTGTTATATTTCCGCTGTGTCGACTGCTAGCTGGTGTGATGTCAGCGCCAACTCTAGGGAGAAAGCAGAATCTCACGCTCTAGCTGGCTTGAAGGTCATTGAAATCAGTCCGGCTACATCAAAGGTACCGACGCGAAGTGTCCATTCTTTATAATCCCTATTCGCTGGTGCTGCCGTCTGTGTACACGCGCCAGAGTTACAACAATGGAAAAGTAAACTCTCAGAGTTTTTCTTTCGATTCATGATTAGCACAAACATATTGTATCCATAGTTTTCACAGATGTTTGACTTAAAACCTGATGAATCGTTTGTAATTGCCCTGTATTATATTGTACGAATTACTTTATACCTCAGACAGATATATAGTGAAGTGGAAGAGAAGGCCTTAACCTCACCCTAATAAATAATTATAATGCTAATTCTGTGAAATCCATGTTGCAGGCACGATGGTGTCGGTGTGTGTATTCAGCCACATCCTCAAGATCGATGACGCGCTGATAGGCGTCATGTCGTGCATGAGCAAGATCCTGGCCAGCTTCGTCTATGCCTTCAGCACCACCGACTGGCAGATATATATGGGTGCGTACTGTCTCTGATTCCTTGAATTGTATTGTGACTGAAAAGGACTATTTAGCAAGAGTAAAAATTCTGGTACAATTCTAATGGGGACAGAACGGGCCTACCGACTCAATCCGTGATGATGATGATGATGATGATGATGATGATGATGATGATGATTATGATGGTGATGATGATGATAACTGCGAAAGCAATGATGATGATAACGAAGGCGATGAAATTATGAAGACGGCGAAGACAATGATATTACAACTATAATTATGACGATGTGATGATAGCAAAAACGATGTTATAATGATGATGATGATGATGATGATGATGATGGTAACTGCGAAAGCAATGATGATGATAACGAAGGCGATGAAATGATGAAGACGGCGAAGACAATGATATTACAACTATAATTATGACGATGTGATGAAAGGAAAAACGATGTTATACTGATGATGATGATGATGATGATAACGAAGGCGATGAAATGATGAAGACGGCGAAGACAATGATATTACAACTATAATTATGACGATGTGATGATAGCAAAAACGATGATATAATGATGATGATGATAACTAGCAAAAACGATGCTATAATGATGATGATGATAACTGCGAAAGCGATGATGATGATGATGATGATAACGAAGGCGATGAAATGATGAAGACGGCGAAGACAATGATATTACAACTATAATTATGACGATGTGATGATAGCAAAAACAATGTTACAATGATGATGATGATGATAACTGCGAAAGCTATGATGATGACGATAACGAAGGCGATGAAATGATGAAGACGGCGAAGACAATGATATTACAACTATAATTATGACGATGTGATGATAGCAAAAACGATGATATAATGATGATGATGATGATAGCTGCGAAAGCGATGATGATGATGATGATGATGATAACGAAGGCGATGAAATGATGAAGACGGCGAAGACAATGATATTACAACTATAATTATGACGATGTGATGATAGCAAAAACAATGTTACAATGATGATGATGATGATGATGATGATGATAACTGCGAAAGCTATGATGATGACGATAACGAAGGCGATGAAATTATGAAGACGGCGAAGACAATGATATTACAACTATAATTATGACGATGTGATGATAGCAAAAACGATGTTACAATGATGATGATGATGATGATGATGATTATTAATTTATTTATTTATTTATTTATTTATTTATTTATTTATTTATTTGAGATATCTGAGCCGATGGAGTGATTTGTTTTGGGGTGAAGATCTATGGTAAGTCTCACCAGAAACTGACCCCCACTCACCCTGACTGCCATGTAAGCCCCTACTGAGCGATCGCCCGTCACACCTCTGGTTGTTGTGTGTTGCAGCCCCGCTGGTGGAGATCCTGAACGGCACCTCCTTCATAGCGATGCGCTCCATTGCGTCCAAACTCGTGCCTACCGACGAGATAGGTGAGTGCCAGCGATGAAAATGTTTTGGAAAATTGTACCCTTTAAGAATTTCATTATCTTATTGATTCTGATAAGTTTTGCAATTTACTGATATAATTATGAATTTTCTTGAAAATTTTCCCCTTGTTAAGTATTTCTTTAGCTAATTTCTTGTGCTAAATTTTATAATTATTGTACTGATATAATTATAAATTTTCCTGACATTTTGTTCTCTTATTAGACAATTTTATTGGGTTATTCATTTTGCTACGTTTTTAATTGTACTAACATAATTACAAATACATTTTCCTGAGAATGTTTCCCCTTATTAAGCAATTTTGTTATCCTTATTGATTTTATTTTTATAATACATATATAATTATAGATCCTTCCGAAAATTTTTCCTTTATTAAACATTTTTTTGAAGTGGGTATTCATTTCGCAAATTTGTAGAGTCGTACAGATATGATAATTTACCCTTATCAAGTAGTTTGTTTAGCTTATTGGTTTGGTTGACATTCATGATCATTTTACTCGTGGAAACTTTAATATATATATTTCGATAAATTTAAATATTCCCTTTCGCAGAACAATTTTGAAATATGTCTATAAACTTTTCAATATTCTCTCTTTTATAGGCATCCAACAAACAAAACTCAGTGCGCAGAAACCAGCGGGCATGACTGTCTCGCGCAGATGACGTATGCTCCCTTTCCCAGCATGCTCCCCGTCTCCAATCACACTATGCGCATGCGCACGTATTAACTTCTTGTGCTCAACTGAACACGTGTTATTGCTACAGTTAGGGAGTCACATAGCGTTTTATATTAAATATTAATTTAATTTAAATATGAGGACAGTTCCATTGAAGATAGATACCGATTGTGACTTAGAAAGAGACGATGTTGACATCTTGTAATGTTATAATCACTTAATTGGTTATTGTTACAGCTGCTCTTTGAGTCCACATGTTTGCAACCCTAGCCGTTATAGCTATACCAGTAGCCGTTTATCAAAGAACCCGTCTACTGCAGGGGGTAAGAGGGGTATAGAATGTGCGGCGCGAGGAGTCTGAGCTGAGTTTTGCTTGTAGGATACCTATAGTATTAAGAATTTAGCTATCCTCAGATTTAAAAGGAAGGTAAACTCTCAACTTAAATTAAACCCTCTATATAATGTTATTGAATTTTATGGTATTATAGTCCCGACGCTGTTATTTCCGGCGTGACTCCGCCTCTTTGCTTACGTCTTAGAAAGTGAAGGCTCTATAAAGTCTAGGTAGGTAGTATCGTTCGCCATTTTTGTTCTTACGTTGCCGAGCTACCATACGAGGAATCTATTTGCCACACCGTTAAACATTATCATGTCGTAGCTCCTATGATAATAAATCAAACGCAATGTAATTCAGTAAATAATTGAGCGGCAAATAACGTCTTCGTGTGCTTTCTGCGAACGCCAACGAAAGAGCTAAAATGGCGGGCGATTATATTAAGTATTTATCGAGCCTTAAGTAATGAATCAGTGAATCACAAGACGGACACTTTTAAAAGTAGCCGACCTGCAACGCGATTGGCTGCCGGAAATTAGAGCGACGGGACTATATGTTGTGATATTTTATTTATGATGGTGCCATATTATGTAGTAATATCATGTGGCGAATTAAACCAATTCATACGATGAAAGAGTAATGGAACGGAGAAAAATTCTCTCCGGCGCCGGGACTTGAACCCGGGTTTTCAGCTCTACGTGCTGATGCTTTATCCACTAAGCCACACCGGATACAACTCCGACGCCGGTTAGAATCGTCTCAGATTAAGCTCCAACTCTTGGGTACTTCGGTACATTAAAATAATATATATGATATGCGTAAATCACTTCGTGATTTAAGACGGCGCTTATTCCGTCGGATCCCGGCCAACTAGTCACTCATATCGAGTGCACCTCAGCACATGTGTGGACTTCGGTCCTGCGTTCATAGACATCTATGACGTAGTGCAGAGGGCGGCCACTAGAGGGAACCCAAGAGATGGAGCTTAATCTGAGACGATTCTAACCGGCGTCGGAGTTGTATCCGGTGTGGCTTAGTGGATAAAGCATCAGCACGTATAGCTGAAAACTCGGGTTCAAGTCCCGGCGCCGGAGAGAATTTTTCTCCGTTCCATTACTCTTTCATCGTATGATGACGCAGAATATCTGCATGGAAATATCATATGTACTTCGGTACATTAAAATAATATATATATATGATATGAGTAAATCACTTCGTGATTTAAGACGGCGCTTATTCCGTCGGATCCCGGCCAACTAGTCACTCATATCGAGTGCACCTCAGCACATGTGTGGACTTCGGTCCTGCGTTCATAGACATCTATGACGTAGTGCAGAGGGCGGCCACTAGAGGGAACCCAAGAGTTGGAGCTTAATCTGAGACGATTCTAACCGGCGTCGGAGTTGTATCCGGTGTGGCTTAGTGGATAAAGCATCAGCACGTAGAGCTGAAAACCCGGGTTCAAGTCCCGGCGCCGGAGAGAATTTTTCTCCGTTCCATTACTCTTTCATCGTATGATGACGCAGAATATCTGCATGGAAATATCATATGTACTTCGGTACATTAAAATAATATACAGGGTGTAACAACTTTAATGTTTAGAATTTCTGGAACATGTTCCCTGACACGTTCTACGTCGATTAAACCTAACATACCTATATCCAAAGTTCTATAGGTTTGGAGTATTTGTACCCCAAAGTTAAATTTTTGAGTTTAATTTTATCGCTGAATACTGAAAGAAGTAACACCAATTTCCGAAAGTGACATGTCTATGTCATTATTTTTATTAGTACCATATTACATTTTAATATCAACTACTTGTGAGTATGAAAGAAGCAGTGCAAAGTTGAAAAAAAATGTCCTTAAGAATCCAAACACTGTACTTCTTGAAATTTGCCAATAGGCACGTGAAAATACCTGTGCACTAGGAATCCTACGATTTGGGAACCGTGCTTGATATGCCAAAACAGCTGCTGTTGCATTGCCATCACACAGTCCATACACATGAACTATGTCGGCGTATTCCTGATGTGTGTACACAAAAGGCATGTTTTAATGGTCAAAACTCAATAAAAAGACTAATCACAATACGGTTTATTTTTCTCACAACTGTTATTTTAAACTGTTGTCTGTTTCGTTTCCTTAGCAACCTAAACAATTTTAATTTAATTTCTCTTAAAAGTAAAATTTCCTTCATTCACTGCTTTTCAAATGTTTCTTATGTATCTCTACTTAGTAATGCCATAAAATAGGCCTTGTATAAACGGTATAATGCTTGGAGCTGCAAGAAGTTCTATTTTTTCCAGCTCTGTTATCTCTGTAACCTCTCAATTTCGGATATAGGTATGTTAGGTTTAATCAACGTAGAATGTGTCAGAGAACATGTTCCAGAAATTCTAAATATTAAAGTTGTTACACCCTGTATAAACCAATTCAATTCATTCTTCAGATTACAAGCAAAGGAACGAAGAAAGCAACTGTTTGGACAGACGGAAAATTTTCTGGAAAAATATAGAGCAAAATTTTCCGGAAAATAATCTTAATCAGATAATAATTTTCTGTTGAAAACTTTCCTTCTGGCATCACTACTGGTTATCAGTAGCCCTGCAGCGCGGCATCAGTAAGATGGGAGGAAAAAAAAAACCTCCTTCGAACTGCCCATTTTGGCGGCTTCTTGAGGCTTTGCGGCCTCTGACGTCATAAGCTAACCCCGTTATTACAGCACGCAGGCAATGGTGTGTTGCAGCATATTTGTGTTGCTCCACAGGCAAAGTGAACTCGTTGTTCGGGGTGTGCGAGGCCCTGATGCCGCTGGTGTACGGCCCCATGTACAGCGCCGTGTACGCCGCCACCATGCACACCGTCCCCGGCGCCTTCTTCCTGCTGGGGGGCGGCCTCACCGCACCTGCCGTGCTCATCTTCATGTAAGTCTTGCACTGCACTTCACTCCACCTGTTTTAGTCTGTGTTCGAGTCTGCTGCAACAATCATTTACTTATTTATTTTTACATTTACTAACTTATTTATTTATTTATTTATTTATTTATTTATTTATTTATTCATTCATTCATTCATTCATTCATTTATTCATTCATTCATTCAATTATTTACTCATTTATTTATTTTTCTATTTATTTCGAAAAAAAAATCGAAAAAAATCGAAAGAGAATTGGGAGGACAAATTTAAAAGGTACGCAAAACGCGTCCTTGCAAGGGGTTGGGGCTGTACAAAACTAAATATGTGAGCTCCAAGCCTGTTGGCCACTAGTCTCACTCCAGGTTACGCTGCTCCACTGAAGGAGCTCTAGAAAATTTTGAAGGGGAAGCCGAAATTGGACGTAACCTCTTAGGTACCACATACGCGAGGGGGACGGAGATTTGATCAAGTGATCACGGGACGGGACGAGGAGGAGATGGCTGGTGTTTGCCGTTAGGATGGCGAGACGCTGTCATCTGTTGTTCGATGACAAGGCATGTGAAGGCCGTCGGAAGAAGCGCCGTCTATTTGTTCATGTATTAACCTACTTTTATACTTATTAACTTATTTATTTATTCAGTTATTTATTTACTTATTTATTTATTCAATTATTTACTCATTTATTTATTTATTTATGTATTTATCTAATGTTATACTTACTAACTTATTTATTTATTTATTTATTTATTTATTTATTTATTTATTTATTTATTTATTTATTTATTTATTTATTTATTGTCTATTTATTTTGTGTTACATATTTGATGTTTACTAAATTATTTATTTATTTACTAATTTATTTATTTATTTATTGTCTATTTATTTTGTGTTACATATTTGATGTTTACTAAATTATTTATTTATTTGATTATTCATTCATTCATTCATTCAATTATTTACTCATTTATTTATTTTCTATTTATTTATGTATTAACCTACTTTTATACTTACTAAATTATTTATTTATTTATTTATTGTCTATTTATTTTGTGTTACATATTTGATGTTTACTAAATTATTTATTTATTTACTAATTTATTTATTTATTTATTGTCTATTTATTTTGTGTTACATATTTGATGTTTACTAAATTATTTATTTATTTGATTATTCATTCATTCATTCATTCAATTATTTACTCATTTATTTATTTTCTATTTATTTATGTATTAACCTACTTTTATACTTACTAAATTATTTATTTATTTATTTATTTATTGTCTATTTATTTTGTGTTACATATTTGATGTTTACTAAATTATTTATTTATTTATTTATTTATTGTCTATTTATTGTCTATTTATTTTGTGTTACATATTTGATGTTTACTAAATTATTTATTTATTTGATTATTCATTCATTCATTCATTCAATTATTTACTCATTTATTTATTTTCTATTTATTTATGTATTAACCTACTTTTATACTTACTAAATTATTTATTTATTTATTTATTTATTTATTGTCTATTTATTTTGTGTTACATATTTGATGTTTACTAAATTATTTATTTATTTATTTATTTATTGTCTATTTATTTTGTGTTACATATTTGATGTTTACTAAATTATTTATTTATTTAATTATTTATTTATTTATTTAATTATTTATTTATTTATTCATTCATTCATTTTATTTATTTACTCATTTATTTATTCTTATATTTATTGATGTATTAACCTTCTTTTATACTTACTAATTTATTTATTTATTTACTTATTTATTTATTCAATTATTTACTAATTTATTTATTTATTTATATATTTATCTGTTTTATACTTACTAACTTATTTATTTATTTATTTATTTATTTATTTATTTATTTATTTATTTATTTATTTATTTATTTATTTATTCATGTATTCAATTATTTACTCATTTATTTATTTGTCTATTTATTTATTTATTCAAAGAAAAAAATCTCATCCGGCCTTAATTAAGGATGACCACGAGGATCCGGAAATTAATAGCAAACAAATACAATTAATTAAATATGAATATTGTTATAAAAATAAAATGTAATAGTTAAGCACCATTGACTACCAATTATAAAATAAAATCTTAGAAGATGACTATAAAATTACTCATTTATTTATTTATTTGTCTATTTATTTATGTATTTATCTATTTTTATACTTACTAATTTAGCCTATTTATTTATTTATTTATTTATTTATTTATTTATTTATTTATTTATTTATTTATTTATTTATTTATTTATTTATTTATTTATTTATTTATTTGTCTATTTATTTATTTAGCTATTTTTATATTTACTAATATCTATTTATTCATTCCTTTATTTATTTATTATTTATTACAAATTTATTTATTTACTTAGTTCTTTATTCATTCATTCATTCATTTATTCACTGATTCATTCATTCATTCATTGAATGATTCATTCATTTCTTCATTTGTTTATTTATTTATTTATTTATTTATTCATTCATTTATTAACTTATTTATCTGTATTTTCGGTCTGTCTGTCTGATTGTCTCCATGTTCACATAAGCAAGGGATAAATTAAATAAATTATACAATTGTACAAATTGAAAACTACGAGCCCATAAATAAATTGTAACTAGGCAGTACTGATGCAGAATATCATATTTCACACATATACACAAGATTAATTCTACAACATAACACTTGTGTATGAAAGAAAATGAAACAAACATCCTATAAGAAATAGTGCAATAAAATATGTGCTAAGAAATTATTAATAATTTTTTTAAAATAAATATTCAATAAATGCAAACAAAGATTTATCTGGGACTTATATGAACACACCTTAGGAAGGGGTATCTGAATTGGATTATCGTTCATATACGCTCAGCATTACCTCTTTTGACTTATAGTTCTCCAGGAAGTCGTAAGAGGTCGTTGAAATAAATGTCTAGCAGTTTGTCGAATAAATTTTGTAACGCCCTGTATGATATCACAGGAAATTGTCTATTGTTCATAGAGAGCGCCGTCTAGACTTTTTGGTTTCCTAACACGACTGAGTTCGTCTCACGCGCAGGGCATGTAGGCCTGCTATCTTGGCAACGGTTCGCGACCTCGATCTCTGCATGTGAAATAACAGAACAATTGCTCCGTTTTACTAGGGAGTTGTCACTTTTAATCAGGGAGATTCGTGGAAGAGTCGTCGAATTCAAATGCGAAGTGAGCAAGATGAGAAAGTTTTACGCCTCCTGTCTTGAGTAGATGAGGTGAGAGATGTTACCACGTTTTTGCATATGAAAGAGGCAAATAAAAATGTAGAATTTTTTCGCTATAGTTATTGAGGCGAGGGAACTTTCTATTCAGCTTTCTTTTGTTTCGTGTTTTATCACGTAAGAGAATTATAAAAGCGGTTGTATAGGACCTATTGGAGAAGAAATTCGGCTCGAATATTTTATGTAGGTTTTCCGAATAAATACTTTCATGCTCTGACGTCTGAAATGCGCCACGCCACTCAGTGGGCTTTCTAGTCGAAGTTCCGCGTTCAATAAATGATCTGATTTAACAATGCTATCTATATTAATAGTCATTTATAATATAAGAGACTAAAATTAGTTTTTATCCACGAGCGCATAATATTTATTTTTGATACAAGTTCGTAAAAGTTCTCTTTTTGGTACGAGTATAAAGTTTCACAAACACACAAGGGCCAAAAAGATAACTTTACGAAAGTGTGTCATACAAAGTTTTTTTCTACAGCAGCACAAATTTATATTAAATAAATATTTCAAGTTGGAAAGGTTATAAGATCACGATTTCATGGCCGTTTAAACTCAGAGCCATTATTCATTCATTCATTCATTCATTCATTCATTCATTTTATTCCATAGATCTTACATGAGCAATGAAGCTTTAAGATGTGGACCAAGTCAAAATTTTACAATATTACAATTTTTACAAATTTTTACAGTTTTACAATTTAGTAATTTTCTACAATTTTTTCAATTTTGTGCAATTCTTTACAATATTTTGGCGAAATGTAGTGAGATGAGGTGAGGTCCGAGGATTCGCCAAAATATTACCCGGCATTTGCCTTTTGGTTGGGGAAAACCTCGGAAAAACCCAACCAGGTAATCAAATCAAAGGGAGGGGGGGTAATCAAATCAAAGGGGTTGATGCCGAGGACTCGCCATAGAACATCCGGCTTCAGTTCCATAAGTATTCATGTAATGACAGCCTATTTTATTCATGATCACGATTTCATGGCCGTCTAAACCGGCCATAACCAACAATGCGGTTAGAAAGAGCTGAATGCTATCTTTTTGCAATGAGTATCATTTAACTTAAGAACAATAAGGGCTAATGACCACCTCTGTAGTGTAGGGGTCAGCATGATGGTCTCTTACGCAGAGGGCCCGGGTTCGATTCCCCGTCGGGTTGAATTTCCTGGTTGAGTTTTTTTCAGGGTTTTCCCTCAACCGTAAGGCAAATGCCAGGAAATTCGGGCCACGACATCCCTGAATATCACTATAAATCAGTAATATATTTACAGTCGCCATCTAGTTCACAACAATAGAACCAGTCTCAACAATAGTACGCAGGCCTTCGGATTTCACACAGAAGATTAACTCGCGATATGACCAGAGATGTTAAAGCGAATAAATAACAGCGAGAAAAAAAAATAAAAAAATAAGGGCTAGAACAAATAAAATGTAAATATGAATGTTGGATTTGTTACTTATTTGTTGTTACGTGTAATATTTACGTAATGAAAGATGGAGGTAATGCATTAATTTCTTACTAACGAAGTGAAGTTTGTACATTGAATATTCCATTTTCTTTCGGGGTGCGTGAAGTGATAGCCTTCCTTTTTTACGCACTCGTGTTTTTTACGCACTGCGGACGAAAACTGTCAGAAAAGTACTGCCAACTATGAAGTTCGAATGTCATCAAACACCAAAAAATTCAAAGATGAAATATTAAACATATTTTATTTTAAATCTTGATTACACAACTTTTAACACTGTATCACTTCGGAATATGTATGATAAGAACTTTCTTGTGTTAAATTTTAACGTACCTTGTTAACATGTTTCGACCTATTTTGGGTCATCTTCAGAACTGATCGTTGTTGGTCTTGGCGCCTCTTGTTTCCTGTGAGGATGCGTTCGTAGTGTAGAGTCAAAGAGTGTATGTGTTTTGAAATTGAGTTATTGAGTTGTGTGTTGAGAATATCGTTGGGGTGTGTTTTCGTGTGTCTGTATATTTCATATTGTTCTAGTGTGTTGAGTTTCTAGCTTTTTGGTTGGATGTGCAGTATTTCCATGTCTGTGTTGATGTCTCTGTAGGTGTGGTTGGCATTTGTGATGTGTTCTGCATATGTGGAGGTTTTTTGTAATTTCGTTACGGCTGTGATGTGTTCTTTGTAACGTGTTTGAAACGATCTGCCTGTCTGTCCTATGTAGAAGTTGTTGCAGGTGTTACATTTGAGTTTGTATACGCCTGTGTGGTTATATTTGTTTGTTTGTGTTGTTTGTGTGTTGAGATGTTTTTGTAGAGTGTTATTTGTTCTGTATGCGATGTTGTAATTATTTTTGAAGGACTTGTTGTTCTTTAAAAATATGAATACATGTTTGATTTTCAATCTTTGATTTTGTGATGTTTGGTGGCATTTGAACTTCATAGTTGGCAGAACATTTTTGGTATTTTTGTTAGCCATGTTGGATTTTTCCCTCCTTCTAGGAAATTATTATTATTATTATTATTATTATTATTATTATTATTATTATTATTATTATTATTTTAAGTATTATGTGGCCGCTCGACACACATTAATGCGAGTCGGACCGCACAGAAAACTACTTACACTTCTGTTTCCATAGTGCCACGAGTGACGTCAGAGTAAACTTTTCATGTCAAATATGTTACAGTGTTTCTCTTTTGTACATCGAGCATGTACATGGAACGTAACTAGTCTTTATAGAACAGGAGGGGTAACGTTAGTAGCAAAAGAGCTACTGTAGCTAGATACAGAATAGACCTCGTGGGAGTATAAGAGGTTAGGTTAGATGGAGATGGCATTTGTTTGGAAGAAAATCCTTAAAAGACGAAGTATATGATTATGTCTCGTGACCAGAATATTGTATGAAATGGAAATATAAAAATTCGAGATTTATCCTTCGAAGAGGTGGAAAAATTAAAATATCTTGGAGCAACAGTAACAAATATAAATGATACTCGGGAGGAAATTAAACGCAGAATAAATATGGGAAATGCCTGTTATTATTCAGTTGAGAACCTTTTGTCATCCAGTCTGCTGTCAAAAAATCTGAAAGTTAGAATTTATAAAAGAGTTATATTACCGGTTTTTTTTTTTATTTATTTAATTTATTTAAATTTAAATATACAGAGTAAAGAATATAATTACAAACAAGAGAAATAGAAATAAAACAATACAATCAATATAAAAAAGAAGATACAGTAATATTAACAAAATTTGTTCTGTTGTTGTTCTGTATGGTTGTGAAACTTGGACTCTCACTTTGAGAGAGGAACAGAGATTAAGGGTGTTTGAGAATAAGGTGCTTGGGAAAATTTTTGAAGCTAAAAGGGATGAAGTTACAGGAGAATGGAGAAAGTTACACAACGCAGAGCTGCACGCATTGTATTCTTCACCTGACATAATTAGGAACATTAAATCCAGACGTTTGAGATGGGCAGGGCATGTAGCACGTATGGGCGAATCCAGAAATGCATATAGAGTGTTAGTTGGGAGACCGGAGGGAAAAAGACCTTTAGGGAGGCCGAGACATAGATGGGAGGATAATATTAAAATGGATTTGAGGGAGGTGGGATATGATGATAGAGAATGGATTAACCTTTCACTGGATAGGGACCGATGGCGGGCTTATGTGAGGGCGACAATGAACCTTCGGGTTCCTTAAAAGCCATTTGTAAGTAAGTAAGTAAGTATTATTATTTATTTATTTATTTATTTATTTATTTATTTATTTATTTATTTATTTATTTAGAATATTAACGTACAAAACAACAGCACAAGGCCAATTACTTATTATTATTATTATTATTATTATTATTATTATTATTATTATTATTATTATTATTATTACTATTATTTTAAGTATTATGTGGCCGCTCGACGCATATTAATGTGAGGCGGACCGCATAGAAAACTACTTACGCTTCTGTTTCCATGGTGCCACGAGTGACGTCAGAGTAAACTTTTCATGTTAAAAACGTTACAATTTTTCTCTTTTGTACATCGAGCATAGACGTATCACGTCAAAATGTAGGTAATGAAATGAAGAAAGGCGCCGTATGTGCAAGCAGATTACACAGATTGCCTGCGTTGTGTTTCAGTTGGATGTACTTCCAGCACAAGAAGGAGGCAGCCGCCAAGGCTCTGGAAGCTCGGAACTTGGAGGCAGCGAACCAGGAAGTGAAGAACAGCAGCATAGCCCTGGAGCATACAAACCAGAAGCAGCAGAACGGAGGCGTCGAGAACAAGGCCTACGTGGCGGAGGACGAGAGAGATGGCAAAGACTGATGGCAATATCTGTGATATACCACGCTTTATCTTAACCTCGGATTTTTTAACAAGTGCAAATGCGTAAAAAGTATTTCCACTCAAACGAACACAGCAGTTGAGTGCGGCTTTCCAGTTCAACATGTTGACTTGATCTTATTTTTTTTTTAATCTGAACACTTTTCCGCTTACTACTGAGTCAAGTTCACTAATTGGTTTAACTGTTAAGAAGCTTTCTTAAGACTCGGGCACCCTGAGGCTCTGAACCTCCTCAGAATTACGTACGAATACTTAACATGTTGACTATTGACATTTTAATACTGAACATGAAATGGTTTACAACTTAATCACCATCACTGAATAAATAGTTTTATGTCTGAAGTAGTTTTCTCAAGCGGAAACAAGATCACCACGAGAATCATTAGGCTACATCTCTAGGATGAATGTATAAAATATTTATGAATTATTTGATGTGCTGAATTCTTAAAATCCTCCCCCCTTTGAAATGCATTGATTTACAACTAAAATTTATTTTTGTAAAACGTATTATGTCTTTCACGTGTTAAATTTTATGTTACCTTGTTAACATGTTTCGGCCTGCTGTTGGCCATCCTCAGAACTGGTTGTTGCTGGTCTTGGCGCCTTTTGTTTTGTTTCCTGTGGGGGTGTGTTTGTGTAGTGTAATGTGGAGTCAAAGAATGTGTGTGTTCTGAAATTGAGTTGTGTGTTGAGAATTTCATTTGGATGTGTTTCAGAACACACACACTCTTTGACTCCACATTACACTACACAAACACACCCCCACAGGAAACAAAACAAAAGGCGCCAAGACCAGCAACAACCAATTCTGAGGATGGCAAATAGCAGGCCGAAACATATTAACAAGGTAACATAAAATGTAATACGTGAAAGGCATTACGTTTTCCAAAGTGATATAGTGTTAAAAGTTGTGTAATCAAGATGTATAAAAGTTATTAATTGGATTCACTGTTGGAGAGGGTTATATCAACTGTGAGACGCGACCAAATTAAGACTTGAGAAGATATATTAAACTTTTCATTGATTATTTATCATACTGGCTTGTTAATATACAGAGTGGGCCGAAACTCTACTAACAAGATTTTAGTGGTTATAAAGTAACTCAACTGAACAATATAAGATGGAAAACCGATTGCTCGCAAGGTAACAGGGTTCTAATTTTCTTATTTGAAAGTATTTGCGCCTTATCTCATTACTTCAAGGCAGTGGTTCCCAAAGTATGCTACGTGGATCCCTAGGGATCCGCCAACGCTTATCAGGGGATGTTATAATGTTATGTTTTATTTAACGACACTCGCAACTGCAGAGGTTATATCAGCGTCGCCGGATACGCCGGAATTTTGTACCGCAGGAGTTCTTTTACATGCCAGTAAATCTACTGACATGAACCTGTCGCATTTAAGCACACTTAAATGCCATCGACCTAGCCCGGGATCGAACCCGCAACCTTGGGCATAGAAGGCCAGCGCTATACCAACTCGCCAACCAGGTCGACGACTTGAAAAGAGATATTAAACTTTTCATTGATTGTTTAACATACCGGTACTGGCTTGTTAATATAAAGAGTGTACCGAAACTCTGCTGACAAGAGTTTAGTAGTTATAAAGTAACTCAGCTAAACAACGCAGAACTGCACTCATTGTATTCATGATCTGACATAATGAGGAACATTAAATCCAGACGTTTGAGATGGGTAGGGCATATAACACGTATGGGCGAATCCAGAAATGCATCTAGAGTGTTAGGCCGGAGGGAAAAAGACTTTAGGGAGGTCGAGAAGTAGATGGGAGGATAATATTAAAATTGATTTGAGGGAGGTGGGATATTATTGTAGAGACTGGATGAATCTTGCTCAGGATAGGGACCAAGGACGGGCTTATGTGAGGTTAGCAATGAATCTCCGGGTTCCTTAAAAGCCATAAGTAAGTAAGTAAGGGTGCACACAGAATCATATGCGGCGCGACGGCCACGAGCAGACAAGGAGAGACAACATTGGATGACTGCTCGAATTTTTTCGCAAACATTCTGATGACTGCAGTGTACTGCCCAGGCCTGAGTAGCCATATCCATGATTGCAAGATTCCACAATCTACAGATACTATTGTTGTGTAGTGCACATTATTCAGAATAGAGTTCAATGCGGATAGTACAGGAAAGATATATTCCGTACAATCGCACTTTGAAAAAATATCATGACGGTAATGTGGTTTGTAAAATGTGAGAGAAAATTGCAAATGAGATGAAAGAACTAGGTGAATAATAACATTAATAACTATTAATAATAATAATAATATTAATAACAATAATAATAATAATCGCGTTGCAGGTCGGCTACATTTAAACGTGTGCGTCTTGTGATTCGCTGAGGAAGACGTTATTAATTTTTTAAGGTTCGATAAATACTTAATACAATCGCCCGCCATTTTCGCTCTTTCGTTGGCGTTCGCAGAAAGCACTCGAGGACGTTATTTGGTGCTCAATTATTTGCTGAATTACAGTGCGTTTGATTTATTATCATAGGAGCTACGACATGATAATGTTTAACGGTGTGGGAAACAGATTCCTCGAATAGTAGCTCGGCAACGAAAGAACAAAAATGGCGAACGATACTACCTACCTAGACTTTATAGAGCCTTCACTTCCTAAGACGTAAGCAAAGAAGAGGAGTCACGCCGGGAATAACAGCGTCGCGACTATAGTAGGTCTAATGCTCTGCTCTGTACTATCACTCATTACTGATTTCATATTATGTTTTTCATTTTTGTGGCTCGTGAAATAGTCATGAACATACAAAATGACGTTTTGTGCACTACATTAGTAGTATTTAATTTTAAGATTTTACAGTTGGAATGGATTTTCATGCGTATTAGGCATCCTTAGGAAATAATAACCAAATACAATTGTATTGTATTGTATTGTATTTATTCATTCCCTGTACAATCTGTTACAGATTATAGGTTCGTCATTAGATACAAACACAAAATACAAACGCAAAAATACACACACAAATAAGATTTCTAGTATGAATTTAATTGATTTCTAGTATGAATTTAATTTTAACACTCTTAAGTTGTTCAAAGAATAGTAAAACTACCAAAAGACACAATAAATAACAATATATATAATACATTTTCCGTTTACAAGACATTAAATAAATAAATTAACAGAGATTAGGTAAAAACAAAATAGTCCTACATTATTATTAATATTGTTTGAAGAAAAAAATTATGTGCAACAATAATGAAGGTAGGTATTTTGCTTTATAGCTTTAATGCAAGAAATCAGTGATTTTGAACGGCATGGACTGGAGCAGAATAGTTTTTAACCTGGTTTTGAAACCTTCATAATTTAAATGTTTAATATTTCCAGGTATCTTGTTATATAATGAGATACCTGTATGAGAAGCACTGTTGAGACTTTTGGTAATAGTATGACAATTTATATACAAATTGTTGGCAGTTCTTGTGTTATGGTTATAGAATTTCTTATATAGACAGTTCTCGTTCAATGACACCATTTTCTAGCCTAGGCCAGTTTTCTAAACCCACACAGTTGTCGCAAGCAGAACGTGTTAAGCTGTCACGAGGTGTTGTGAGACACTAAAAAGCAAAATGTCGCATCGCTTCTGATTCTGTGTGCACATGGCCTTGAATGTTCCCTATAACCACTAGAAATTTGTCGATAAACTTTCGGTTCACTCTGTGTAATTTTTTCTGAATGTAAACTGGTGTGCAACTCGGTTAAAATTTTTATTTTAATGTGACGGTTGAAAGGAGTTGTGAAAACAATAAGACCCGATCATCTAAAAGGTCATGGTGTTCTCAGAGAAAAGTTACTGAAACATATAACATGTCGACTTGCTCATATTTTTTTACAAAATGATAAGAAAATGATATGGATAAAGAAAACAAATGAAGTTCACCTCTAAATGTAACTTTTTCTTCCAGCATGTTCATATCGACAGTCTTACAATGACATATTTTTGTAATGAAATAAAAGATAACTGATTGTTCAGAGAACAAGATTCCTGTATTACAGATGTCTATATTTATAGGCTTGTATTTATTTTTGTAAATGAATTTGTAATATTATCAGGGTAAAGAATATTGAAAATAAATGCTTCATCTGTGTATGGTTGTTGAACACACTGTAATTATTTATTTAAACTCCTGATGCTATTTGGTTAGTAAACCACATATCCAGTGTTGCCAAACGTTCCGGATTCCTACTAACAGTCCTGTTCAAGACGAAATGTGTCATGTTTGCAGTGTAAGCCTTCAAATCTTCTGGAGCCTTCTCCGTAAGAAAAAAAATGTCTTGTTACTTATTCACAGGATACCGATTGTTTAATTTGAATTTTACGCTTCATTGAGTTTGGTATAATAAATGGTGGTAATTGAAACAAATGAATATCACAAATATGACATACATACTTATTATTCAGTTTTATTATTGTGCTGCGAATAACTTTTCAATTATAGTTTGTATTCCTGAACTGTTACTCAAAAAGATACGAAAATGAAAATAGTTCCAGAAATAAGAAGAAATTTTTTATTTTGTAGCATATTTATCAATTTTTAAGGCATAAATGCATACATATTCTTCACGTTTTTAGGGCATGAACTTCCTTTCCCTTTTAATACCAAGAATGACAGCCATTTATTTTAATGTAATTGAGACATAGAAGTTGAGAAATGAAAATACAGTAAGAAGTGTTTAATAAGTCCTCTAAATTTCCTAATTGTTAATGTCATTCAAGTGTTCTCCTGCGATTCTGCTGTACGAAACACTGCTGCATTTTGTGTGCAAGGTTTTGTTAGTCATATCGGAAGATGATTTGCAATGGCCAGTGAACGATTTAAATTTGGTAGACCAGAGACATTATATAGATATATCCATAGAAAATAAAAAGACATTGGCTTTTTGTGGTAAAATAGATGCAGTAATGTTACTTGCTGGACAATTAAATATTAACAACCATTGTTCGAAGTGCAAATTGTGCGAAATACATTTTTTTCTTCTTAATATCCTTCTGAGTTTTGAGAGTATAGTATACTATACCATACTTCATGCATGATTATGATATTGATATTGATATTGATATTGATATTGATATTGATATTGATATTGATATTGATATTGATAGTGATATTGATATTGATATTGATATTGATATTTATTTGTCATTCAGCTTTACAATTCACAGTTATGGTGGACCTTCACATTTCTGTTTTTCGATCCACCATCCCTTTATACATATAACTCTTTTCTATTAATGTATTCTTTGCTGAGAATTTCTTGATTACTTTCTAATGTTCTGTTATGACTGAATTGCTATATGTCCTTCCCCCTCTATCCTCTTCTATTCTCTCCCTCCTACCTAGACTGTTTCCCTTCTATTCCTAAATTTCCTATTTTATTACCCCTATCCATATATTTATTTCGATAATACCCCTACAGTTATAGTACCCCTGCTGCTACTCCCAATCCAAAACATTGAAAAACATCAAATATCTAATTCACTTAAATTACACTTCCAATTTCTCTCTCATTCCACTTCACATTTGTTCAGATATATATATATACAGCACACACACACACACACACACACACATATATATATATATATATATATATACGGTATATTTTTTTTTTTCCCCCAATTTAATTCTCATTGTATTCATTGTTTCATAGTTTATCTTATTACACTCTTACCCTATCTTCTTACACTTAACACTTTCTTCTCTGTTCCTTTTCTTACACTTTTGCCACCCCTAACTTTCTTGCACTCACTTTTTAGCACTCTTCTTCTTCGCTAATAACCTCTCCAAAGCCCTATCTATTCAGTCCTCACAATCACTAATATCTGGTAGTCGCTTCATTCCTTCACTCGTTCTTCTCATGTCTTCTCTTGCCTTTCCTCCATTAGTCTTGTCTATGCTCCTGACCTCAGACACTACCAGTTGTTTCCCTAATCCTTCGTCCGCAGTATTTTATATCTGCCTCACGTTATGTTTTCCTCCTTGGTTTATTCTGGTCAGCTGTTTCGTACTCGAAGTAGACGTCAGGTATCGTCATTGTCCATCTCTCGTTTCATTGATATTGAAGTTTTGTGTCGTATGCATTTTTCCATTCTTCCTAGCGTGCTGCCTTGACGTACGCATATTTTCGCGTCCATTGAACCTCCGTTTCAATGCGCCTTGATTCACCTGGCTTTGCTAGATTTCGGTCCAAAACTCTGGTTCGTCACAATTCTTTCCACAGTATTCGAGAACGTACACTTTATCATTGATTTTCAATTTATCTATGCCTCAGACTAAGCAGATCTTTCCTCTGGTTCACTTTTACACTTCACACGTCTTAGTTTGCACTTCCTTGTTTCTTTAACTATCACATGACTCGCTGAATTTTTATATAGTTTCACCTATTTTCTCGCACATCTTTTTTTTAGTTCCCTCTCCAAAACCTCCACGATTTCTGAACTTGACCCTCTGCGCTCTGCATGATTATGATATAAGATGTATGTGCAGAGACCCGAAGTAGACTATAGCACAAGTATGATATACTGTACCTGCATTTGTGCACTAACTGTAACCTGCAGAATTTGTAAATGTCTAATACCAGACAAAATGTGTTTAAACTGCAAAATTCTAGAACGACTTAATGAATTTACCTATTTAGATTACAAAGTATCTTTTGCTAAAAATTTAGATTTACCAGAGAAAATTGAAGGGTA
The DNA here is from genome assembly GCF_040183065.1 of Periplaneta americana. NCBI lineage: Eukaryota > Metazoa > Arthropoda > Insecta > Blattodea > Blattidae > Periplaneta > Periplaneta americana. The sequence continues at coordinate 201,487,742 of NC_091118.1, read as the reverse complement.
CACTGGAAAAACGAACAATGTCACATTTCCATTAAGGTTGAGATAATGATCTATTTCAGTATATTACTGCAAAATTTATTGGTGTTTCTACTTGAAATGAAGGAAATGATGAGTGTATCCATGGTTTTAATTCTCCTTTACCAATTTTGGTAAAAATAACATTCAAGTTTGTAGTAATACAGTGAATTAGATAATTTTAAAATATAGTTTGAAAACTATCATTAGTACAAAGTCAATCAGTATTCATCCATATAAAATAGTGGCAAGACCGGTCCTGTGTTTGGGAGCAGACCATGGATTTTCAGGAAGAGAGACAAAAGCCAGTTAACAATCTGCGAGATAATGCACGTAACACCCAGCTACAACAAATGGGACTGAAGAAAAATAAATATTTGCTACAAGAACTTAATATCTATATCACCAATCTTAGACTACATTTCCAGATATCTGCGGTACTGGAAAGATCATGTCATGAGAATGGATATGTCCAGGCTCTCTTAGGCAATAATGAAGTATCATCCAAGTCCAAATGAAAAATGTTCACTGGATCATCCATGAAAAGATAGCTTGAAATTCCCGCAATCAGACTGTAAAATTTTCTTATGAAAATATTTTATGTTTTAAATTATAGTAAATTTAGATTAAATGTAAGATAATGTTTACTAAAACATTGTTCTTAGTGTAAATTAGTGTACACAATACTTTGAATTAGCTTGATGAAACCAATATTTCTCTGTATGACAAGGTATGTTAAATAAATATCATCATCATCATCATTGGCGCTACAGCCCTTGGTGGGCCTGGGCCTCCCTTAGTAATTGTCACCATCCATCCGTCTCTGTCTTGTGTAGCAGCCTTCCAATTCTTGCACCCCAACTTTCTGGCATCCTCTTCCACTCCATCAATCCATCGCAAGTGCGGTCGACCTCGTCTTCTCTGACCTCCCGGATTTGTTATTACAATTTTTTTGCAAGGTTCACTTGGGTCCATGCGTATTACATGTCCTGCCCACCTCAATCTGCTAGTTTTAACTGTATGGATTATATTTGGCTCTCCTAGAAGTCTATATAATTCATAGTTGCATCTCCTCCTCCAGAGACCTTCCTCAAATGTTGGGCCATAGATCCTTCGCAGAATCTTTCTTTCGAAAATCTCCAGTCTTTTTTCATCTTTTTTGGAGATTGACCACGTTTCTGCCGCATATGTCAAAACTGGTCTCACTAATGTTTTGTAAAGGATAACTTTTATTTTCCTGGATAGAGCATGCGAACTAAAGTGATATTTCAAGCCGAAATATGCTCTGTTTGCTTTCATTAATCTATTAGAGATTTCTTTGGACATGTTATTTATCGCTAGTGACCACTGATCCTAAATGTGTAAAGTTTTAAATAAATATAAACATTTGAATATATAGTCATGGATGAAAATATCCATGATATGGTACTCCGATATTTGCTAGTCATTTGTTTGCAAGGGCGCCCACAGGGGGTAGCCAGTGGTAGCAAATGCTACCACTGAGATTTTTATTTTTTACGCGTTTTTTTCTTCTCTACGTGTTCAGTAAGCCATTCAACAAAAGCGAGTGCTTTAAACTATCGGCTATTTTTCATGTTCAGTTTTCTCTCTCCTCGTCCATCCATTTCCTCTAATTTTCTAACCATCTTGCTACCACTGAGATTGGATCCTGTGTGCGTCCTTGTTTGTTTGTTCTGTAATTTTCTTCTTGCTACTGCCAGGAGAATGAATAAATGAATGAATGAATGAATGAATGAATGAATGAATGAATGAATGAATGAATGAATGAATGAATGAATGGGATGAGAAACAATTAAAAAGTATTGGTGCGTGATTGTGCATTCTTACAAGAAATTGTCGACCTGGTTGGAGAGTTGGTATAGTGCTAGCCTTCTATGCCCAAGGTTGCGGGTTCGATCCCGGGCCAGGTCGATATCATTTAAGTGTGCTTAAATGCGATAGGCTCATGTCAGTAGATTTACTGTTTAGAAATTTTTAGATCAGAGGAGCGTCTGTGTGACCTCCAAGCCTGTTGGCCACTTCTCTCACTCCTTTTTTCACCATTTTGTTTGATGCAATGTCGAAGAATTTTTAAGAAGGAAAGCCGAAAATGAGCATAATCTAACAGCTACCACATGAGTAGGAGGCTTACTGTAAACACAACTGAACATCAGCAGGGTAGAATCGCGGAAGATGTTAAAAGCCTGAACAGAGCGAGTGGGGAGAGAGGGCAGCAGTATGCGACATGCGGTAACCAAGGCTATGATTTTCTGAAGACTCTAGTTTAGAAAATGCCGAAATTTGTGTAAGGGAGGATGTAGGTCCGTGACCCTTTCTTTTAGAGTTCAACGTCGCCCTAACATCGTGAAAACACCAAGGGCGCTAAAGGCATCTTTATATTTACCGCCAGGGAGTACGAAGTATCAACTAGAGTCTAAATTAAAGAACGAAATGTAACTAGCCCTAGTACCACTAAATTATCATAATTACAAACGAATTATTAGTATGTCGATAATGTGTCAAACACGATATAATTGATGAATTGACATTGAAATCGACAATTTAAGAAAGTTTCTCGTTTGACTCTGTACAGCAATCAGCAGCTTAGCCAATGCAGCAATTGCCCCGCTAGATCTGGTGTTTTTTCGTGTTAGTTTAACGGGTAAAATTTATCAAATTTGTATAGGGATTTACCGGATTTTTAGTACTCACAGTGACAAAACTGAGGAAAATTTTAGAACACGGATTGCACCTACCAAATTATGTCTTAAAATACTAAAAAGAGCAGATTTGTCTGCGTTTGTCGAATGCGCATCATTATATTTAAGAAAAGGCACTTTTCAGTGCCAATAATTTATTTTGTGTGTACAAGGTTGGAATTTTGAAGTAAGAGGGAAATGGTGCTATCTATGTTCTGGAATTTATCCCAAAACTGCCTCATTTTACATTGAGAATGTAATTTTATTCAGCGACTTCTATATTGTATTATAGCGAGTTTTTAACTATCATATTTAACTACATTGCCATAGCAACGTTAGTTTCGCCCCTGGTGGTAGAAAAAAGAAACATAGAAATGCTGAAAGAGGAGGAATTTCTTTTAGCGAGGAGCCATGAGGATAGAAGGTTGGTTTTTGCGTATTGAGATTCATAGATTAATACTAATTACTTTTATTTGCATTATATTACATTTCAGTTACAGCTACGAGTTTAGTGCTGTAAATAGAGATCGAAAGAATGTTTTCACAAATGCGATAGCAAGCATTTTTCATAACTTATATGTCTTAGTACAGCTGACAGGTGGCTAGTGATGTCAGAAATGTATAAATTGCTCGATATAAATTCTGTAATATGTTACAGTGAGCTTAGCTATATCTAACATAAATAAAAGGTACCAAATAAAATAGTGGTTGGCCATTATAGATCTAAGCAAATTATTTTAATAATCTGTTAAGTAAACTTGACGTTTTACATGAAGTGTGTTGCGTACGGTGGCCATGTTGGGTATTGGTACATGAGCTTTTAGCGTAAGCAGTGGTTATACGATATCACGAAGCCTGGTCAGCTAAAATATATTAGGATCTGTTTCCACGGTTTTTTTTTTTTTTTTTTTTTTTTTTTTTTTTTTTTTTTTTTTCAAGCAACGTTCCAACAGAGAACCCCTCCACAAATTTTCCTGCAGGTACGCCCCTTCAATCCCCTGTTTCGGCCAACGTTTAAATACGCTGTGGGTAGCCCTTTAAATATTTGGAACGAAATCTTTAAACTCAGTTTCCTCCATTTGCATTTTTCTTGCATATTACTATAATAAAAATGCCGCTCCAAATGTTGGGATAAACTTCAGGTTTCGGATTCCTTACTTCCTTTCCGCCCCCCCCCTCCCTCAACGCCAGTCAATTTGCTATCAGGATTTTCCTGAAACCCTCAAGAATCGGTATCCTCATCATAGGGCTAAATATATCAGGTCTTGAAGTAATCAACATTAAAGTTTTGACTTCACCTTCTGCATATCTTTTTGGTAATTATTTTCGTTTGTGCCAAATCGAACATTGGTCAGGATGACAGACATAGAGGATCAGTGACAGGTTACCAAAAACTAAGTCCATAAGCTCGTTTCATAGCCAAACGTGCTGACCATTATTCCACAGTTGTGGACTGTGGATATGGCTTGATAATTCAAACCCAAATTGTGGCATAGTTCGTATTATGATCCCTGCATCCACTCACTAGAGGTCATAGCATCTGTGGTGTAGAAGTTCCTATCTTTGTAATCCTGTTGCATATACAGTAAATTTCTGGTAACCAGATAACCTACTGATTAAGAAATAAGCGCTGGCAATATCATATTTTGAGAACTTTACTAATCTGATCTAAACTGTCACAACACTATTACCTCGATATGGGCTGACGAAAGCCTTTCATTTTAAAACAATTATTGTTGGCTGAGGAAATCATAACAGTTATGTTATATAACTTAATTCGTAATTTCTTCTCTTCGTTATCTGTGAACTCCTCACTTTATCATAACTCATTCACAGACACAGCCAAATCAGCACCCTTACTGAAACTGCTTTACTGAAAGAAAAAGTGATATGCTGTTGCAGATCTGTATAGCCCTGTCGTCCACACCTGTGTAGTAACGGTTAGTACGTCTAGCCGCGAAACCAGGACTCATTTCACCGGCATCATCACCTTCATCTCATTCAGACGCTAAATAACCTGAGCTGTTGATAAAGCGTCGTAAAATAACCTACTAAAAAAAATATATAGCCCTGTCGTGTTCCCCTCCAAGGCAATTCACTCCCTCCAGGTAGGGGAATAGAAAGTGCACATTGCACAGAGACTACTGCACAATGTGCAGGGTTTTGGCATGCCTGCTTATTGTACTTCATTAAATAAAAACATAACGGAAATTATCGAACTCAGAATCATGATATTTTCTAGTTTACGTAAATGGATGCACTACTTTTTTTCCCTCCTATACATAGTAAAGTGATTTGTTTATATTTTACGCTGGTATCATTAAACTCCGGTCGTGGAAGAAGTAGCAAACAGTGTTTCCGGTTCTCAACCATTAATCAAAAGGTATAGCTAGGTTAATATTAGAAATATATGACTTGTGGCTTTCCCGGCATTTGATGTAGAATAACTCTTCTCGGGTTCTCAGCTAGGTGAGTTGGATATTTGCTTCCAAGCTTTCGACGGCTAGCTCTGCTCCTGATTGGCTACCACTTCCACCAACCAGAATGCGCCTGGCGGTCGGGACTAGCAACTAGCTCCTGATTGGCCTGCAGCGGGAAGCCCTACTATTGCATATATACTGGCTAGACATGGTCCCACATCACTTCATTCCCTGAAGAAGATGGCAGAGCTAGCCGTCGAAAGCTTGGAAGCAAATCTCAAACTCACCTGGCTGAGAACCCGAGAAGAGTTATTCTAATATTATAAATGTTGGTAAAAATAAAATGTTCCGGTGTAAACAAAATGGAAAGTGCGGATTTCAAATTTTCATTGTGTATATCATAGGAAACCATTTGAGGTGCCGGTCAGTCATCAGCAGTTTCTTGAGAGATCAGTAGCATGTCTTCAGCTGTAAATAGAAAATGGAGTGAACATTGACTGTAGGATATGGTGTCATTGCTTGTCTATTCAAAGTTGACAAGTTTTACTTTCTCATTTGTGTGTGTGTGTGTGTGTGTGTTTTTTCTTGTAGGTTATGTCCCCTTTTGTTCAAAAGTTGTGTAGTGACTCATGGGACGATAATCCACAGTGTGAGACAGTTTCTTTTGGGCTCGAAGTTCACGTTACTGTTCTGACTTTTTTTTATTATTTGTGTTGCAGGTCGCTCTCTTCATTCTTGGGTTCAACAAGCAGAATGAACTGATGTACAATCTGGGTGTGAATCTGCTGCCCCATACAAGCATTTGACTGCCTCACCAACGCTGTGCAGGAACATCATGTGGACCCACAACTGTGGCTGCAACTGGCAGAATGCTGCATCACAGTGCAGCTGTGAGTATTGCATTATCTCACCAGAATGGTACTTCTGTGTGCTATTAGAATCTTTGTTGCATTGGTAATTAAGGCATCAGATTGTTACAGTTAAAATTTAAAAAGGATTCATATCTGTATTTTATTGATCATGTTGCAGGTCGACCGCTCTTCATCCTTGGGTTCAACAAGCAGAATGAACTGATGTACAACCCGGGTGTGAATCTGCTGCCCCATACATGCATTTGACTGCCTGACCAATGCTGTGCAGGAGCATCACCTGGGCCGATAGCTGTGACTGCAACTGACAGAATGCTGCATCACAGTGCAGCTGTGAGTATTGCATTGTCTTACCAGAATGATACTTCTGTGTGCTATTAGAATCTTTGTTGCATTGGTAATCAAGACATCAGATTGTTACAGTTAAAATTTAAAAAGGATTCGTATCTGTATTTTATTATTCATGTTGCAGGTCAGCCGCTCTTCATTCAAGCAGGCTGAACTGATGTACAACCTGGGTGTGAATCTGCTGCACCATACAAGCATTTGACTGGCTGATCAATGCTGTGCAGAAGCATCGCCTGGACCGACAGCTGTGACTGCAACTGGCAGTATGCTGCATCACAGTGCAGCTGTGAGTATTGCATTATCTTACGAGAATGATACTTCATTGTGCTATTAGAATCTTTGTTGCATTGGTAATCAAGGCATCAGATTGTTATAGTTAAAATCTAAAAAGGATTCGTATTTATTATTCATGTTGCAGGTCGCTGTCTTCATTCTTGGATTCTACAAGCAGAATGAACTGATGTACAACCTGGGTGTGAATCTGCTGCCCCTTACAAGCATCTGACTGGTTGACCAACGCTGTGCAGGAGTATCACCTGGACCGACAGCTGTGACTGCAACTTGCAGAACTCTGCATGACAGTGCAGCTGTGAGTATTGCATTATCTTACCAGAATGCATTGTCTGTGTGCTATTAGAATCTTTGGTGCATTGGTAATCAAGGCATCAGATTGTTATAGTTAAAATTTAAAAAGAATTCATATTTGTATTTTATTGATCATGTTGCAGGTCGGCCGCTCTTCATTCTTGGGTTCCACAAGCAGAATGAACTGATGTACAACCTGGGTGTGAATCTGCTGCCCCATACCACATTTGACTGCCTGACCAATGCTGTGGAGGAACATCATAGTATACAAGTCTGTAAGTATTACAGTGTCTTACCAGAATTATACTTCTGTGTGCTATTAGAGTAGTTTCAACTGGGTGACTATGTGAACCATTTTGTTCTTGTTAATTATTTACTTTTCTTGGCGACGCATTTTCTAGACAAAATTTATGCAGAACTCTTTGATTTAGAAATACATATAAACTACTAAAATAGAGCAGAAAATAATATTTCCATTTTATACAATTAGTACTTTAAGGTATGTATTCTTGGGTATTCTTCAGTGTACACTTTACAATATAGTTTACAGGGTCCAACTGAGGGTTGGTGTGTTCGTTTTCTTTTGTATAGAGGGTGTTGTGATGTGTTAACGACTTGGTCTGTCATTTTGTCTTGTGCTATAATGGAAACAGATACATTAGCATTAGTGTCACATTGTGGGGATCGTGTCGCACTGTGTTTTACTTTCCACTGGCATATAAATAAATATTGCGAGTTGAAGATTAGGTTATGTAAGAGGTAGCTAAGTGACGTGATGTCGAGGAATGTGACAAGGTTAGAGTGGGTTAGGCGAAGGGGTAGCTAGTGACATGAGGCTGATGGGGTTAAAGTGGATTAGATGAGAGGATAGCTATGACAGGAGACTGAGGATTCTGACAAGGTTAGAGCTATTTTATATTGCTTTCCATTCAATTTTAGTGATTTGTATGCATTTCCCGAAGTCACATCAATGCGTTTAGATAAATTTCGTTGAGAAAACGCGATGTCAGCTAAAGTAAATAATTACTTTCTTACTTTTATATCTAAGCAGTGCTTTTTCACTGTCCACAGATGTTCTCTTGACTTCCATTGTGCGACTTGCATATACAATCTGAAAGGAATCTCTAGTAAAGTCACTTCTGTTGTAAATTATATTAGACAACATCATATATAATAATATATATTGTTTATTGATATTTAAGGCATCCAATTAAGTTACAATTTAAAAAGAAATCTGATCTGTATTTTATTATTCATGTTGCAGGTCGGCCGCTCTTCATTCTTGGGTTCCACAAGCAGAATGAACTGATGTACAACCTGGGTGTGTCTGCTGCATCCTGGTGCATTTGACCGCCTGACCAACGCTGTGCAGGAGCATCACGTGGACCATAGCTGTAGCTGCAAGTGACAGAATGCCGCTTTACAGTGCAGCTGTGAGTATTGCAGTGTCTTATCAGAATGATACTTCTGCGTTGTATTGCAATCTTCGTTGCAACTGGGTAACTGCATGCACACGTATTGACTTCCACTGTGTGACCTGTAAGACAGTACGAAATAATCAAGACAATTACTTATTATCATTAAAAGTGAAAACTAAATATGTAGTCTTACTTCAAAATGTTAGTTTCCACTAGCAGAATCTTAACTTGACATAATTTTCCATTGTAGTTTCCTCTTTGTAGGCTTATTTTGACAGCTCAGTTCAAAAGGGAAACCACTAAAAATTTAAAGTTTAATGAAACCTGCTTTTTAAAGTTTCATGTTGCTGTGAAAAATCAAAGATTGTTGAAATTATTCCAAATTCTGTTATCCACTGTAACTTTCTAATTAGTGTGTTAGATTTTTCACAGCAACATGAAGCTTTGAAATTTAGGACCTTGCAATGAAGACTAGATTTACATTTGTGTAATACAAAAGTTATTGTCAGTTGGAGAAACCAGTATAATTTTCAAGTCACAAAAATAGAACCATGACTACAGATGACTAAGATATGGGCCATGACAAAGACAGCAAGGAGGAACCTGACAAAAGCAAAAGAACCATGATAAGAATCATGATAAAGACAAGAACCATTATAAGGAACACAATGACAACCTTGACCACGACAAGCATCATAACAGGATTGTAATAAAGCCAAGAAGAACCATGATGAAGAACATGACAGACAAGAGCAACGATTTGAGGAAAATAACAAAGATGACAAAAACTATAAGAGAGAGAACAAAAACAATGAACACAAGCATCATGACGAGGATTGTGATGAAAGCAACAAGAACTATGATAAAGAGCATGACAAACACAAGAACAACGATATTAGGAACATGACAGAGACAACAAGAATCACTGTAAGGAACATGATGACAACTATGACCATGACAAGGATTGTAATAAAGGCAAGAAGAACCAAGATGAAGAACATGACAGACGAGAGCAACAATTTAAGGAAAATGACAAAGATGACAAGAAAAACTATGAGAGAAACAACAAAAATAATGAACACAAGCATCATGACGAGGATTGTGATGAAAACAACAAGAACTATGATAAAAAGCATGACAAACACCAAAACAACGATATTAGGAACATGACAGAGACAACAATAATCACTGTAAGGAACATGATCACAACTATGACCATGACAAGAATCATGACAAGAATTGTAATAAAGGCAAGAAGAACCAAGATAAAGAACATGACAGGCAAGAGCTACGATTTAAGGAAAATGACAAAGATGACAAGAAAAACTATGAGAGAGAGAACAAAAACAATGAACACAAGCATCATGACAAGGATTGTGATGAAAGCAACAAGAACTATGATAAAGAACATGACAAACACAAAAACAACGATATTAGGAACATGACAAAAACAAGAGTCACCATAAGGAACACGATGACAACAATGACACGACGACAAGCATTATGACATGAATTGTGATAAGAAACATGACAATGACAAGGACCACAGTAAGGAACGTGACAAAGACAACAAGAACCAACAATATTGACCATGACGAAGACCGTGACCAGCACCATGACAAAGCAACAAGAATCAATAAGGAACATGGGAAACAGCAAGAATTATAAGGAACGTGATAAAAACAACCACAACATTGACCACAATAAAGATCATGACAAAGGCAACAAGAACCATGATGAGGAACGTGATAAAGGCTATGACATGGACCACGATAAGGACCATACAAAGACAAAATGACCACGACAAAGATTATGAGGAGGACCATGATATGGGCCATGATAAGGATCACAAGGACCATGAACACAGATGACTAAGATGCGGGGCATGACAAAGGCAACAAGGACTACTATGAAAGAATCATGACAAGGATTGTAATAAAGGCAGGAAGAACCATGATAAAGAACATGACAGACAAGAGCTACGATTTAAGGAAAATGACTAAGATGACAAGAAAAACTATAAGAGAGACAACAAAAATAATGAACACAAGCATCATGACAAGGATTGTGATGAAAGCAACAAGAACTATGATAAAAAGCATGACAAACACAAAAACAACGATATTAGGAACATGACAGAGACAAGAATCACTATAAGGAACACGATGACAACAATGACCACTACAAGCATCATGACAAGAATTGTGATAAAGGCAATAAGAACCATGACAGACAAGTACGATAAGGAACATGACTAAGACAACAAGAACCACAATAAGGAACATGACAAAGGTAACAAGGACCACAGTAAGGACCATGACGAAGATCGTGACCAGCACCATGACAAAGCAACAAGAATCATAAGGAACATGGGAAACAGCAAGAACTATAAAGAACATGATAAAAGCCACAACATTGACCACAATAAAGATCATGACAAAGGCAACAAGAACTATGATAAGGAACATGATAAAGGCAACAAGAACCATGATGAGGAACGTGATAAAGGCTATGACATGGACCACGATAAGGACCATACAAAGACAAAATGACCACGACAAAGATTATGAGGAGGACCATGATATGGGCCATGATAAGGATCACAAGGACCATGACCACAGGTGACTAAGATGCGGGCCATGACAAAGGCAACAAGGACTACTATGACAAGACTCATGACAAGGATTGTAATAAAGGCAAGAAGAACCAAGATAAAGAACATGACAGACAAGATCTACGATTAAAGGAAAATGACAAATATGACAAGAAAAACTATAAGAGAGACAACAAAAATAATGAACACAAGCATCATGACAAGGATTGTGATGAAAGCAACAAGAACTATGATAAAAAGCATGACAAACACAAAAACAACGATATTAGGAACATGACAGAGACAACAAGAATCACTATAAGGAACACGATGACAACAATGACCACTACTAGCATCATGACAAGAATTGTGATAAAAGCAATAAGAACCATGACAGACAAGTACGATAAGGAACATGACTAAGACAACAAGAACCACAATAAGGAACATGACAAAGGTAACAAGGACCACAGTAAGGACCATGACGAAGATCGTGACCAGCACCATGACAAAGCAACAAGAATCATAAGGAACATGGGAAACAGCAAGGACTATGATAAGGAACATGATAAAAACAATCACAACATTGACCACAATAAAGATCATGACAAAGGAACAAGAACCATGATGAGGAACATGATAAAGACTATGACATGGACCACGATAAGGACCATACAATGACAAAATGACCATGACAAAGATTGAGGAGGACCATGATATGGGCCATGATAAGGATCACAGGGACCATGACCACAGATGACTAAGATGCGGGCCATGACAAAGGCAACAAGGACGACTATGTAAGAAACATGACAAAAGACAACAAGAACAATAAAAATCACGACAAGGACTGCGACCATGATGACTAAGGTAAGAACTATGACAAAGGCAATAAGGATCATGACATTCATGACAAAGAAAACAACCATAAGGACCATGATAAAGACCAAGACAAAGGCAACAGGAACCACAATAAGGAACCTGACAAAAACGACAAGAACCATGATAAGGAACATGATAGAGACAAGCATCACTATAAGGAACACAATGACGTTGACCATGACAAGGATCATAACAAGGATTGTGATAAAGGCAACAAGAACCATGATAAAGAACATGACAGACAAGAACAACAATATAAGGAACATGACAAAGACAAGAAGAACCACTATAAGGGACACAACGAAAACAATGACCACAACAGCATCATGACAAGGATTATGATGAAGGCAACAAGAACCATAATAAAGATCATGTCAAAGACAAGAAGAACCACTATAAGGAACACATGAAAACAGTGACCACTATAAAGAACATGACAACAATAAGGAACACGAGAAAAATGGCCATGACAAGCATCTTGACAAGAATTGTGATAAAGGCAACAAGAACCACGATAAGGAACATGATGAAGATGATAAAGACAACTATGACATGGCCCACGGTAAGGGCCACGACAGACAACAGGAACCATGATAAGGAACATAAAAACAAGAACTGTGGTAAGGACCATGACAAAGAAAACAAAAACTGCGACAAAGACAAAAAGAACCACTATAAGGGACACAACGAAAACAATAACCACAGCAAGCATCATGATAAGGATTATGATGAAAGCAACAAGAACCATAATAAAGAGCATGACAAGGACAAGAAGAACCACCGTAAGGAACACACGAAAACAGTGACCACTATAAAGAACATGACAACAATGACAACTATAAGGAAGACGAGAAAAATGATCATGACAAGCATCTTGACAAGAATTGTGATAAAGGCAACAAGAACCATGACAAAGACAAGAAGCACGATAAGGAACATGACAATGACAAGGACCACAGTAAGGGACATGACAAAGACAACAAGAACTGCGATAAAGACCATGAGGAGGATTGTGACTAGCACCATGATAAGGAACACGATAAAAACAACCATGATGAACATGATAAAGACAACTATGACATGGACCATGGTAAGGACCATGACTAAGGCAATAAGAATCACGATAAAAGAACATGGCAAAAACAAGAAACACGATAAGGATCATGACACAACAGGAACCATGATAAGGAACATAGAAACAAGAACTTTGATAACGACCACGACAAAGACAACAAAAACCATGACAAAGACAACAAGAACCGTGACAAAGACAATCATGAAAAGGATCATGGCATGGACAACAATAAGAAGCATGACATGGACCACGATAAGGGTTATTTGGACCATGACTGTGTCGACCTGGTTGGCGCAGTTTGTATAGTGCTGGCCTTCTATGCCCGAGGTTGCGGCTTCAATTCCAGGCCAGGTTGATGGCATTTAAGTGTGCTTAAATGCTACAGGCTTATGTCAGTAGATTTACTGGCATGTAAAAAAACTCCTGCGGGACAAAACTCCGGCACACTGGGGGCGCTGATATAACCTCAACAGTTGCGAGCGTCGTTAAATAGAACATAACATTTAACCATGACCATGATAATCACAAAATGGTCCATAACGAGGATCACAATAAGGACAGTGACATGGACACAAGAATCATGACTACGACCGTTAAGATAAGAACCACACAGAACAAATCTGCATATTTACTGCAGTATGACAGTGATGATAAAACTACAGTACACAAAACAAACCTACATACATACTGCAGTGTGACAGGAATAGTAATGCGGACTGAAATCTCATTATAAAGAACAAACCCATTTTTCTTCATATTATTGTGGTATTCCACAGAACCTGTGGTATACATGCATGATCTAAATTCATATAATTGCATAACTTAAAACTGTCCTCAGCCAGGATGAATGAGGATATTGAAAAATAAATTCTAAAATAGATAAAGTACATTTCACCCACAATCTCTTATATACAGTCACGAAGCTTGAGTTTTGAGGGTGCTAGAAACAATAGACTGTGGCGGTACTATTTTGTATTGCCTATAATGAGGTGATATTAGCGATCCTAGTGGTGAGCAACTATCTAATGTTTGCATATTTACTACGTATTGAGCTTTGTGACTGTATATACTAGACTGTGATTTCACCTAACATTGAACTGATATTCTTTTGTATTCTTCTCCAGGTCGTTTCTCCATGGGCCAGCAGAGAGGACAACAATTTCTCCTGAGACCATCTAGCAGAACTGGTATGGAGAAGTGAAAAAATTGACAAGGATGTCGTGAGTTTAAGTTGGAATGGATTAGAATGTAATGAATTGTAATGTAAAATGTATTTGAAGTCTAAATCAGATTGAAAAGTATATATTGTGTATACAGATAGTTATGGTTACATAGATTAATAGGATAAGTTAAACATCAGATTAAATAAATTTCTGTAAAATTTTAAATCACGTAATAATGGCCAATTCCAACGTCTGTTAATGACTCTACAGCCCTTTAAAAATTATATTTTTCTGTTCAAAATTGAAAATTGTACAGTGAAACCTCAATCCGTAGTTCTTTTTAGGGGGAAGTGGGAAGAAAAAGATAAATACAGGAAAATAATACTGAGAAATCATTAAAAATTACTGTTTACGTGTATAATAGCCACCACAATGGATTCATTTAATTTTTAACTGTTGAAAAGTTCATGGCAGAAGATATCCGAAATTCTTTTTAGGGAGAACTCTGAAGAAAAAGATAAATACAGGAAAATAATACTGAGAAATCATTAAAAATTACTGTTTACGTGTATAATAGCCACCACAATGGATTCATTTAATTTTTAACTGTTGAAAAGTTCATGGCAGAAGATATCTGTAGTTCTTTTTAGGGAGAACTGGGAAAAAAAAGATAAATACAGGGAAATAATACTGAGAAATCATTAAAAATTACTGTTTACGTGTAGAATAGCCACCACAATGGATTCATTTAATTTTTAACTGTTGAAAAGTTCATGGCAGAAGATATCCGTAGTTCTTTTTAGGGAGAACTGGGAAGAAAAAGATAAATACAGGAAAATAATACTGAGAAATCATTAAAAATTACTGTTTATGTGTAGAATAGCCACCACAATGGATTCATTTAATTTTTAACTGTTGAAAAGTTCATGGCAGAAGATATCCGTAGTTCTTTTTAGGGAGAACTGGGAAGAAAAAGATAAATACAGGGAAATAATACTGAGAAATCATTAAAAATTACTGTTTACGTGTAGAATAGCCACCACAATGGATTCATTTAATTTTTAACTGTTGAAAAGTTCATGGCAGAAGATATCTGTAGTTCTTTTTAGGGAGAACTGGGAAGAAAAAGATAAATACAGGGAAATAATACTGAGAAATCATTAAAAATTACTGTTTACGTGTAGAATAGCCACCACAATGGATTCATTTAATTTTTAACTGTTGAAAAGTTCATGGCAGAAGATATTCGTAGTTCTTTTTAGGGAGAACTGGGAAGAAAAAGATAAATACAGGAAAATAATACTGAGAAATCATTAAAAATTACTGTTTACGTGTAGAATAGCCACCACAATGGATTCATTTAATTTTTAACTGTTGAAAAGTTCATGGCAGAAGATATTCGTAGTTCTTTTTAGGGAGAACTGGGAAGAAAAAGATAAATACAGGAAAATAATACTGAGAAATCATTAAAAATTACTGTTTACGTGTAGAATAGCCACCACAATGGATTCATTTAATTTTTAACTGTTGAAAAGTTCATGGCAGAAGATATCCGTAGTTCTTTTTAGGGAGAACTGGGAAGAAAAAGATAAATACAGGGAAATAATACTGAGAAATCATTAAAAATTACTGTTTACGTGTATAATAGCCACCACAATGGATTCATTTAATTTTTAACTGTTGAAAAGTTCATGGCAGAAGATATCCGTAGTTCTTTTTAGGGGGAACTGGGAAGAAAAAGATAAATACAGGAAAATAATACTGAGAAACCATTAAAAATTACTGTTTACGTATATAATAGCCAACACAATGGATTCATTTAATTTTTAACTATTGAAAAGTTCATGGCAGAAGATATCCGTAGTTCTTTTTAGGGAGAACTGGGAAGAAAAAGATAAATACAGGAAAATAATACTGAGAAATCATTAAAAATTACTGTTTACGTGTATAATAGCCACCACAATGGATTCATTTAATTTTTAACTGTTGAAAAGTTCATGGCAGAAGATATCCGTAGTTCTTTTTAGGGGGAACTGGGAAGAAAAAGATAAATACAGGAAAATAATACTGAGAAATCATTAAAAATTACTGTTTACGTGTATAATAGCCACCACAATGGATTCATTTAATTTTTAACTGTTGAAAAGTTCATGGCAGAAGATATCTGTAGTTCTTTTTAGGGGGAACTGGGAAGAAAAAGATAAATACAGGAAAATAATACTGAGAAATCATTAAAAATTACTGTTTACGTGTATAATAGCCACCACAATGGATTCATTTAATTTTTAACTGTTGAAAAGTTCATGGCAGAAGATATCCGTAGTTCTTTTTAGGGGGAACTGGGAAGAAAAAGATAAATACAGGAAAATAATACTGAGAAATCATTAAAAATTACTGTTTACGTGTATAATAGCCACCACAATGGATTCATTTAATTTTTAACTGTTGAAAAGTTCATGGCAGAAGATATTCGTAGTTCTTTTTAGGGGGAACTGGGAAGAAAAAGATAAATACAGGAAAATAATACTGAGAAATCATTAAAAATTACTGTTTACGTGTATAATAGCCACCACAATGGATTCATTTAATTTTTAACTGTTGAAAAGTTCATGGCAGAAGATATCCGTAGTTCTTTTTAGGGGGAACTGGGAAGAAAAAGATAAATACAGGAAAATAATACTGAGAAATCATTAAAAATTACTGTTTACGTGTATAATAGCCACCACAATGGATTCATTTAATTTTTAACTGTTGAAAAGTTCATGGCAGAAGATATCCGTAGTTCTTTTTAGGGGGAACTGGGAAGAAAAAGATAAATACAGGAAAATAATACTGAGAAATCATTAAAAATTACTGTTTACGTGTATAATAGCCACCACAATGGATTCATTTAATTTTTAACTGTTGAAAAGTTCATGGCAGAAGATATCCGTAGTTCTTTTTAGGGGGAACTGGGAAGAAAAAGATAAATACAGGAAAATAATACTGAGAAATCATTAAAAATTACTGTTTACGTGTATAATAGCCACCACAATGGATTCATTTAATTTTTAACTGTTGAAAAGTTCATGGCAGAAGATATCCGTAGTTCTTTTTAGGGGGAACTGGGAAGAAAAAGATAAATACAGGAAAATAATACTGAGAAATCATTAAAAATTACTGTTTACGTGTATAATAGCCACCACAATGGATTCATTTAATTTTTAACTGTTGAAAAGTTCATGGCAGAAGATATCCGTAGTTCTTTTTAGGGGGAACTGGGAAGAAAAAGATAAATACAGGAAAATAATACTGAGAAATCATTAAAAATTACTGTTTACGTGTATAATAGCCACCACAATGGATTCATTTAATTTTTAACTGTTGAAAAGTTCATGGCAGAAGATATCAGGTGATAGACAACATTAAGATATAATGGATCGTATGCGGAGACTAAAAGGAAGGCAGAAAATAGGAAAGACTGGAGAATGCTGGGTTTGCAATGAAAGATCTGCCTTTGGGCAGAAAACTATGAATCGGATATAATGTAAAATTTTACAGTACATGCTGTGTAATGTTTTGTTCTTGTTGGGATTTTGAGTTAATGCTGTATATCTTTGCTTAATTTCGTGATTATATATTAACTGTATTTCATCGTGTAATCATCGTTATTGTATAATGTTCGCACCCTTATATATAGACACACTGATCGGGATTTCAAAATTTCACTGCATAATCGTTACATGGATATTTCCATTTATCAAAATCAGAAATATATAAAAGTAACGTGCCGCTACTGCAACACGAAGTACCTTTAGCCTTTAGGTCGAATGTGCGAGAAATAGTATCTGCTGACAAAAATAAATTGAGTGGAGTTACGGGATGTTAGCATTAAGCCAATAGTCATAAATTCCTTCAGTTGAGTACAATAAATTGGTTGTGAGCTGTTGTTTGCTAGTGTTATAATACTTTTAGGTCTAGACCAATCATCTTTTATGCGGACTGGTTTTTGAAGTATTATTCACGTTAAAGTTCCAGTGTCCCACACTATAGTACAGCCAGTCGTTCTGTGGCTCTGACATTTCTTGTGACTGAGGGAGACAGTGTTGCCGATATGTACAGATTGAATGAGAACTGTTGTGCACTTGCCAGCCGATTTTGAGCTGCAGAATAAAAACTAATTCAAATGTGTAGGTGTGCCTATAAATCATTTTACACATAACTTAGATCACGCCCTTTGTTAATGTACACAGCTAGTGTAGATCACAAAAAACTAATGCGAATGTGTATGTAAATCATTTTACACAAATGTAGAGCATATCTTTCGTCAATGTACACAGATAAATAACAGAATAAAAACTAATCCGAAAACATATGTAAATCATATATACAGTATATTACCACAGACTATGGGAATAGCATTAACATTACAATGAATAGTCAGTGTGTCTGGCTGCGAAACCAGGTGGCCCAGGTTCGAATCCTGCTCAGGGCAAGTTACCTGGTTGAGGTTTTTTTTTTCCAGGGTTTTCCCTCAACCCAATACGAGTAAATGCTGGGTAACTTTTGGTGCTGGACCCCGGTCTCATTTCACTGGCATTATCACCATTTCATTCAGATTCTAAATAATCTAGATGTTGATATAGTGTCGTAAAATAACCCAAAAAAATATATAAATAAATAAACATTACAATGAAAGTATATCAAATGAAACAGACTCTACTTTACTTACATTCTGTTAATACTCGAGTAGAAAGACGCTACACTTTTAATGATCCTCCATTGTCTCGCTTCTTAAAATATTCATGTGACCTGTATATAAATTCATGGCTTTGGCTTGTAAAAGAGCTGATTTTCTTTTTCGATTCTGATGAACCACTGGTTATTACCATCAATAAGACTTAGACACTGTAAATTACTCAAGTACAAAACAAACAACTATTTCACCTGAACTAACACCTTGTTTGCCACTCCCAGCACTGCAACCTGTGATTGTATTATTCTTCACATATCAGAACTCAAACCTTGTATAGCTTGCGCAAGAAACGATTACCAAAAAGCAATGGTGGTGTTGCTGTCTGTTTTGACGTGTGTATGTAGGCATGCCGAGGGGTAGAGGTGCGAGCTGATGGAAGTAGTCTCTTCCAAGAAGGTGAACAAATGAGGACATTGCTGTGGAAATAAAGAATGTAGCAAGAGAGAAATTCGAAGCTAATTAAATGTGCAACATGTTTATGAATGAAATAATAATACCATGCGATACAAGACATGCATTCACATGCAATGGAACAAACTAAAGTTGTAATGTAACTATCACAACGCAAGACTGATTCTATCGATGTCATTTCTCTTCCGACTGTACTCTTGAATATCATTCAGATTATCTCGTGACCTTTCCCCTTGCCCGCTCTTCCTTATTGCAGTGTTTGATTTGCATTCCTTCTGTCGGTAATCTGGTTGCGAGACCTATAGCAGCAAACTATAGTAGAATATTAAAAACATTACATTGAATGGAAAAAGGTGGGGAAACTGTAATGGGACAGATGCAATGAGGTTTCACTGTACTTTATTAACTGGTTTATGTATTCTGTTTCTTTTTAAGTTCTCTTGATTGCAACACTGAATTATACTGTAGATTTGTCTTCAGTTGCATTTTAATAGTAAAAGCAAGAATGAATTTCATTGTTTCAAGCCATTCAGATTCAGTAAGGCCTGGTCCACAATAAACTGAGAATGGATATGAGAACGGAAAAATTGCCTAATCTAAGTTCTATATCCTAAAAATCTGTATATAACTTTGGGGACATTCTTTGTTCCCATTTTTTTTCTAATA
This sequence comes from Periplaneta americana, assembly GCF_040183065.1. NCBI lineage: Eukaryota > Metazoa > Arthropoda > Insecta > Blattodea > Blattidae > Periplaneta > Periplaneta americana. The sequence continues at coordinate 201,467,863 of NC_091118.1, read as the reverse complement.
CCCTTCATAAAACAGTTTTTGATAGCTTGAATGTATCAACTAGTGCATTTGTTTTCAGATAAACATAATTTCAACAGCCCAGTTCAAAAGGAAACCAAATCAAAATTAAAGTTTTGAGAAAACTGCATTTTAAAGCTCCCATATTGGATTTTTCACAGCAATATGAAGCTTTAAAATGTAGGTTTATGAAAAGTTTGAATTTTGAGTGGTTTCCCTATTTGAACTGGCTAAATTCTTTCATGTTCAGGAAAATGTCTTGCAGCAGTCTTAAAAATTTAAACTGTTGTACTAATAAGCACAGAAATAGAATTTTAAAGAGATGGATGAAATTGGCCATAATCTTCACTAAATCTTTGTGATTTAAATGTTATAAAATTGTATTGCAGCCTATTTCATAATAATGTTAAAGTGTTGTGGATTTTTTTCCAAGGAATCAATGAGATTACAGTTGTATACCTTTGTAACATGACTTGTGCTGCTTAATTAAATGTTTTAATTGAAGAGTATATGTCTTATGCTTTGTTGTTTCTCCTGGAACTTCCACCTTTCCTAGAGGGACCCCTTTTCGTTTGAAAAAATTTTCCCGCCAAAAAAGATAGTATATATCAGTTATACCCGCCTTTTATAGTACCTGTGGATGTGCTCGAGGCAGAGTTGTGGCTTTAAATGAAGTCATTTGTTTTTAAAGTCCTCAATTTATAGGCTACACTAGAGAACTCTAGTGTACAAATTGTATACTATATTATGCTGAGTGTATGGTATTTTGTGCTAAGTTCTTGATTGTAAATTGTTAGAGTTCATTTCATTACAACTACTACACTAGAGAGCTCTAGTGTAGCAGTTGTAATGAAATGAACTCTAACAATTTACAATCAAGAACTTAGTACAAAATACCATACACTCAGCATAATATAGTATACAATTTGTACACTAGAGTTCTCTAGTGTAGCCTATAAATTGAGGACTTTAAAAACAAATGACTTCATTTAAAACCACAGCTCTGCCTCGAGCACATCTACAGCTAGTATAAAAGGCAGGTATAGCTGATATATACTATCTTTTTTGGCGGGAAAATTAAATTTTTTTTAGAGGGGGTGTTCTACAGTTTTATATTCTAGTCCACAAATAAATGCACTCCTTACAATAATCACAATTTATTCATGAAATATATCATACAAGTTACAGAGATAGAATACTTTCACTATAACTTCATCTCATTCATGTTCATATCTACTGTCCACAATGCACTCAGATAAAACTTAAAACACTTGTGAAGAACTGACAGTCTTCAATGGATAGCACTATCAACACTTGAAGCAAGCAGAATCTTGCCTACATATTGCAGTCTTCCATCCAAACCTGCAGTGTCCAGTAGTGGCTGCAGCAAATCTGCAAAGAAAGAGTACAAAGACTGGTAAGAAACTTGCTCCATTTATTTCACATAGTGCAAAAATAAATATCAGCAACAACATGTATTTAGAGAGGGTTTTTGTTTTACAGAGAAATATTAGGGTAAGTGGAATTTACGAGCATTTACTTCATACAACAAATTTCACTTCTGCTCCCTGTATTTAAACTGTACCAGTACTATTTTTCTAAGACTTGCACTTATAGTTATTCTGAAACAGTACATTATATTCAGTGTGAAATAATTGAGACTTTGGAATTTATTGATATAAGAAAGTTGGAACTGGCAATGTTCAGCTTGCAGGCACAGTTTGCCCAACATGCTAAGAAAAAATTCGGATTTGGCTATTGCCTGCAATGCTAGTATTACAGAACCTTTCTGATAATTTGGGAGAAACAGATGAAAGACAATAAATTGACATATTTTACAGGATTTTTACTTAGAGTTGTCAGACTAGTGATTTTTCTGTAACTGAAGAGCATGATCCCACATGCTTTGTCCATTTTTATGAAAGGACTGGGCTAGATTTTTTATCCACCCGTCTATCTACAGACTGAGCGTGTTTTCAACTGACATGCACAATAACACAAACTTTTAGACAAGGTTTTGAGTTGTTTTTGAAGGAAAAAAGCTTAAAACAAGAGAGGTCTAAAAAAATCATATACATGTATGAATTATAAAAATGGCCAAATAGACTGGGCAAGTTTTGGGATCACACTTTTCAATTGCATATGCTTGGTACAGATCTATTTCCATAAAGCCTTGGTTTTTCTGAAGCAACACATGATATGCAAGGCCCACCTCACAAATCCAGACAATGATTTCTATAACTGCGAGATGTAGGATTACAACTACAGAAACCGCTCACTATCTCTCCTGTAGTCCAGATTTGTGCAAGCAGGCCTTGCATGTCACATGCATGAGTTCAGAAAACCAAGGCTTTAATAATGCATCAAACAAAATACACTTTTTTTATTATCTCATATAAAGAGAAAATGTAATGCTATAAGACCGTCCATTTCGAAAATTACAATTTTCAAGCATCCCTCAGACATAGCCATATACGAAGTTTTCTCTCTCTCATGGTTATCTCGTCATAATGCTTTTTGTTGTCCTTGTCATGACCCTCATCATGGTTCTAGTTGCCTATCATGGTCACTATAGCAGGCATGGTTCTTATCATTAACCTTGTGGTCCTTTGTCTTTGTCATGGCCATTATCTTAACATCATGGTACTTGTCATGAGCCTTATAGCTTTCTTGCATTTTTCATGGCCATTATTTAGTTGTCATGGTCCTTGTTACCTTTGTCATGTTTCTTATTGCGGTTCTTTTTGCCTTTCTGATGGTCATATCTTAGTCACAGAAGTACCTTCATGGTCCTTTCTGTTTTCTTTGTCACAGCCATTATCTTAGTCATCGCAATATGTCATGGTCCTTGTTGCCTTTGTCATATTCTTTACTGTGGTCCTTGTTACCTTTGTCATGTTTCTTATTGTGGTCCTTGTACCTTTCTCATGGTCATTATTCTACTTACAGTATTTCTCGCTGTCCTTGTTATCTTTATCATGGTCCATATTGTGGTTCTCGTCTTTGTCATGTTCCTTATTGTGGTCTACTTACAGTATTTCTCGCTGTCCTTGTTATCTTTATCATAGTCCATATTGTGGTTCTCGTCTTTGTCATGTTCCTTATTGTGGTCCTTGTACCCTTCTCATGGTCAATATTTTACTTACAGTATTTCTCGCTGTCCTTGTTATCTTTATCATGGTCCATATTGTGGTTCTCGTCTTTGTCATGTTCCTTATTGTGGTCCTTGTACCTTTCTCATGGTCAATATTTTACTTACAGTATTTCTCGCTGTCCTTGTTACCTTTATCATGGTCCATATTGTGGTTCTCGTCTTTGTCATGTTCCTTATTGTGGTCCTTGTACCTTTCTCATGGTCATTATTTTTACTTACAGTATTTCTCACTGTCCTTATTATCTTTATCATGGTCCATATTGTGGTTCTCGTCTTTGTCATGTTCCTTATTGTGGTCCTTGTACCCTTCTCATGGTCCATATTGTGGTTCTCGTCTTTGTCATGTTCCTTACTGTGGTCCTTGTACCCTTCTCATGGTCAATATTTTACTTATTATTTCTCACTGTCCTTGTTATCTTTATCGTGGTCCATATTGTGGTTCTCGTCTTTGTCATGTTCCTTATTGTGGTCCTTGTACCTTTCTCATGGTCAATATTTTACTTATAGTATTTCTCACTGTCCTTGTTATCTTTATTGTGGTTCTCGTCTTTGTCATGTTCCTTATTGTGGTCCTTGTACCTTTCTCATGGTCAATATTTTACTTTTAGTATTTCTCGCTGTCCTTGTTATCTTTATCGTGGTCCATATTGTGGTTCTCGTCTTTGTCATGTTCCTTATTGTGGTCCTTGTACCCTTCTCATGGTCATTATTTTACTTACAGTATTTCTCACTGTCCTTGTTATCTTTATCGTGGTCCATATTGTGGTTCTCGTCTTTGTCATGTTTCTTATTGTGGTCCTTGTACCTTTCTCATGGTCAATATTTTACTTATAGTATTTCTCACTGTCCTTGTTATCTTTATCGTGGTCCATATTGTGGTTCTCGTCTTTGTCATGTTCCTTATTGTGGTCCTTGTACCTTTCTCATGGTCAATATTTTACTTATAGTATTTCTCACTGTCCTTGTTATCTTTATTGTGGTCCATATTGTGGTTCTCGTCTTTGTCATGTTTCTTATTGTGGTCCTTGTACCCTTCTCATGGTCATTATTTTACTTACAGTATTTCTCGCTGTCCTTGTTATCTTTATCATGGTCCATATTGTGGTTCTCGTCTTTGTCATGTTCCTTATTGTGGTCCTTGTTATCTTTATCGTGGTCCATATTGTGGTTCTCGTCTTTGTCATGTTCCTTATTGTGGTCCTTGTACCTTTCTCATGGTCAATATTTTACTTATAGTATTTCTCGCTGTCCTTGTTATCTTTATCGTGGTCCATATTGTGGTTCTCGTCTTTATCATGTTTCTTATTGTGGTTCTTTTTGCCTTTCTGATGGTTATTATGTTAGTCACAGAAGTACCTGTCATGGTCCTTTCTGTTTTCTTTGTCACAGCCATTAACTTAGTCATCGCGATATGTCATGGTTCTTGTTGCCTTTGTCATATTCTTTACTGTGGTCCTTGTTACCTTTGTCATGGTCATTATTTCAGTCACTGTGATATTTGTTGTGGCCCTTGTCATCTTTGTAATGTTCCCTATTGTGATCCTTGTTAACTTTGTCATGTTTATTATCTTAGTCGTGATATTTGTCGTGCATTTGTTCTCTTTATCATGGTCCTTGTTGCCTTTGTTACGGCCATTATCTTAGTTGTGACATTTGTTGTGGTTTTTGTTATCTTTATCATGGTCCTGACTTTGTCAAAGTCATTATCTTAGTCGTGATATTTGTCGTGGTTCTTGTTATCTTTATCATGGTCCTAGACTTTGTCAAAGTCATTATCTTAGTCGTGATATTTGTCGTGGTTCTTGTTATCTTTATCATAGTCCTAGACTTTGTCAAAGTCATTATCTTAGTCGTGATATTTGTCGTGGTTCTTGTTATCTTTATCATGGTCCTAGACTTTGTCAAAGTCATTATCTTAGTCGTGATATTTGTCGTGGTTCTTGTTATCTTTATCATGGTTCTTAACTTTGTCACTGTCATTATCTTAGTCGTGATATTTGTCGTGGTTTTTGTTATCTTTATCATAGTCCTAGACTTTGTCAAAGTCATTATCTTAGTCGTGATATTTGTCGTGGTTCTTGTTATCTTTATCATGGTCCTAGACTTTGTCAAAGTCATTATCTTAGTCGTGATATTTGTCGTGGTTCTTGTTATCTTTATCATGGTTCTTGACTTTGTCAAAGTCATTATCTTAGTCGTGATATTTGTCGTGGTTCTTGTTATCTTTATCATGGTCCTTGACTTTGTCATTGTCATTATCTTAGTCGTGATATTTGTCGTGGTTTTTGTTATCTTTATCATGGTTCTTGACTTTGTCAAAGTCATTATCTTAGTCGTGATATTTGTCGTGGTTCTTGTTATCTTTATCATGGTCGTAGACTTTGTCAAAGTCATTATCTTAGTCGTGATATTTGTCGTGGTTTTTGTTATCTTTATCATGGTCCTTGACTTTGTCATTGTCATTATCTTAGTCGTGATATTTGTCGTGGTTTTTGTTATCTTTATCATGGTTCTTAACTTTGTCACTGTCATTATCTTAGTCGTGATATTTGTCGTGGTTTTTGTTATCTTTATCATAGTCCTAGACTTTGTCAAAGTCATTATCTTAGTCGTGATATTTGTCGTGGTTCTTGTTATCTTTATCATGGTCCTAGACTTTGTCAAAGTCATTATCTTAGTCGTGATATTTGTCGTGGTTCTTGTTATCTTTATCATGGTTCTTGACTTTGTCAAAGTCATTATCTTAGTCGTGATATTTGTCGTGGTTCTTGTTATCTTTATCATGGTCCTTGACTTTGTCATTGTCATTATCTTAGTCGTGATATTTGTCGTGGTTTTTGTTATCTTTATCATGGTCCTTGACTTTGTCATTGTCATTATCTTAGTCGTGATATTTGTCGTGGTTTTTGTTATCTTTATCATGGTTCTTGACTTTGTCATTGTCATTATCTTAGTCGTGATATTTGTCGTGGTTTTTGTTATCTTTATCATGGTCCTTGACTTTGTCATTGTCATTATCTTAGTCGTGATATTTGTTGTGGTTTTTGTTATCTTTATCATGGTCCTTGACTTTGTCATTGTCATTATCTTAGTCGTGATATTTGTCGTGGTTTTTGTTATCTTTATCATGGTTCTTGACTTTGTCATTGTCATTATCTTAGTCGTGATATTTGTCGTGGTTTTTGTTATCTTTATCATGGTCCTTGACTTTGTCATTGTCATTATCTTAGTCGTGATATTTGTTGTGGTTTTTGTTATCTTTATCATGGTTCTTGACTTTGTCATTGCCATTACCTCAATCATCATAGTCCTTGTCTTGTTCCTTGTTGTCTTTCTTATTATCTTAGTCGTTGTGGTACTTGTCGTGGTCCTTGTTATCTTTCATATGATCCTTGCAGTGATTCTCATCTTTGTCATGTTCCATATCATTGTCCTTAGTTATCGTCATGTTTGTTGTGGTCCAAGCTGTCTTCATCACAGTCCTCATTATGGTCCTTGTTGTCTTTGTAATGGTTTTTATTCTGGTCCTTGTCTTTGCCATGGTTTTTATCATGGTCCTTATTGTGGTAACTCATAGGCGTGGTTCTTTTAGTGATCATTATTATGGTCTTCTTGTCCTTGTGGACCCTATCTTTGTCATGTTTCTAATCGTAGCTCTTGTCACCGACTTTGTGGTCCTTTTTGTCTTGGCCATGGTTCCTATTGTGCTATTTGTTTTATTTATTGTCATTGTCATGTTTCTTATCCTGGTTGCTGTTACAAGTGTGGTCGTTGTAGTGATCTTTGTCACTGACCTAGTGGTCCTTGTTGTCTTTGTCATAGCCATTATTTTAGTAGTTCTTGTGATCCTTATCACAGTCCAGGTCATTGACCTTACTGTAATTCTCGTCATGATTTTTGTTTTTATCGTGGTCCTTACTGTTTTCGTCATGATATTTTGTCATTTTAAAATATTGTTTTCCCCATTTGGCAAGCGACTATTGTACTATACTACTTACTGCAAGGTCTTAAATAGCAGTACAGCAGTTTGTCCGATCACAAAGTTACTGAGGATCCCATGCATCGAGAAACATGAAATATTACAGTGACCTGTACATGTTCCAAACCCTTCTCTAGGAGAAGTCAGTGCTCTCACTCAAACGTTTCCTCCCTTTTGAACGTCTTCCTAAATGGCTCAGACTACACCAATAGTAATTTCAGGTATGTCATCTGCTATTTTGTCACAAATTTTTGTGTGTAGTGAAATAAATTAAGTAGTCATATGCATTTAGTGAATTTTGAAAATGGGAACAGGTGGAATACAGGATGTCTGTATCACTGTTACACTTCTTATTTGCATTCTCATCAATATTCACAATTATCATTGCCATCTCTTCCCAGCCATAAGTTCTTCTATGTACCCCCTACATCAAACTTCATGGCAAACTATCTTTCTCTATTTTAATCATTCTCAATTTTGCCTATTCCCTAGAAAGAGTACAGGTAAAAACTTGTACACAAGTACAAATAATTTCTGTCAGGTAATCTTTTGTTTCATACAAACTGTACTTAAAAAATAATCCGTGGCGCTACAGCCCATGAAGGGCCAAGACCTACCAGCCAGCTCCTGGCCTCACAACCACATGCCAAAGCAGAGGTGGACGATCATCCAACCAGAATGGAGGTATCATGTGGTTAGCACGATGAGCCTCCCAGCCGTTATAGCTGGGTTTGCATAACTACATTTCGCTACCTATCATAGCTCCCCAAGTGCATCACGATGCTGGGTAGGCACTGGTCCCATACACTGGCCGAAATTTCATGAGAAAATTTCTTCCCTCATGAGGACTCGGACCAGCATGCATTCTGTAACGCGAGTCTTAGGCAGGATGCCTTAGACCACGATGCCACGGCGCGGGACTACAAACTGTACTTTCCCAGATAAATTCCTTTATAGGTAATGAATATGACCAGAAGTCGAACAGATCAGGACAAACTGCTGCACACAAATATGTCATCAGGGATGCTTAAAGTGTGTTTCTGTAAAAATCTCGAAATATACTTTCTGCAGCATGACAATACTTTCTGTATTCTTTGTATCATGGAAAAGAATAATCTACTTATAAGCCATATGTATGACATGATCTTATATTTCAAACAAAAACACTTGCCTCTGTTGCTGTAATCTATGAAGACTTCCATTCCAGATCTAGTCCAGTTGACACCAATTTTCCATCCCACTTCTCGTAGCCATAATCAGCAACTTTCATTTTCTTCTGGCTGCAAAAAAGAAACATTTTTCATTACATCAGAGTCAGAACAGTGTACGTACCCCTGATCACATATATAACAGACTGGCCATCCACATGTTAAAAACGACAGAACCACCAGGATTGCTACCATCGATTGAGAACAACTGCAATTCAAATGAGAGTCACAACGTGACTTCCGCAGTAACTAGACGGCAGCATAGTGAAATTGATAAAAGTTGTTGCCGTCAAAGCCTATAAGGCTAAGCAATCTGTTATATATGAGATCAGGATTACTACTAAAGCACTAAACTCAACACTAAAAATCACAGACATATAAGAACAGAGAAACAAGGAAGGGCTGATACGACAGAAGAGAAGGATGTGATGATATGGTCTGAAAATGGAATATGGGATAAGACCACGTGCACTTTGGCCACTAATATGGAATGCTCATTCTTTTACCTCCAAATTTTGACACAGACGAGGAATTTTGGAACCCCCTCATTCAGCCACAAGGTTCTTACACACACTGTAAATCTAGGATGGAACCTCAGTATGTCTAAACCTTTCTTGGCTTGCTCTGATATCATTGATACACTAAAGTGTGCTACAGTCAGGATTTGGAAGTTACGCATAAAAAATTAATTTCTACACGACGCGTAAAAATGCGTAATTTATGTCATAAGAGAAATGTAATAAATTCAGAACTTGCTCCAATACATTAGAGTTAAATTGCTACTAAGGTTTCCATGCTACTAAAGCCGCGACACTGTTATTCCCAGCGTGACTCCTCCTCTTTGCTTACATCTTAGGAAGTGAAGGCTCTATAAAGTCTAGGTAGGTAGTATTGTTCGCCATTTTTGTTCTTTCGTTGCCGAGCTACCATACAAGGAATCTATTTGCCACACCGTTAAACATTATCATGTCGTAGCTCCTATGATAATAAATCAAATGCACTGTAATTCAGCAAATAATTGAGCAGCAAATAACATCTTCGTGTGCTTTCTGCGAACACCAATGAAAGAGCCAAATTGGCGGGCGATTATATTAAGTATTTATCGAGCCTTAAGAAATGAATAATGTCTTCCTCAGCGAATCACAAGACGCACACGTTTAAATGTAGCTGACCTGCAACGCGATTGGCTGCCGGATATTAGAACTGCCGGAGACTGGATGGGTCTACTTACGAATTATAGGGGAATGAGTTTGTCTTTGCCTTGAACTCGATACACACATGCCCGACCTTCCCTTCTATTCCTGCCCCCTCCACAGAAACGTTGTTCCAATAATAAAATTACATGCAATCCATGGAATCCTGTTGCAATAAAGAATGTTGAACCATATACAGAATCTGCGAGAAATTCGGCTTTTACTTTTTTTCTTTCATTGTATATAATCTTTAGTTTTTTATTTAAGTCCGATTTTTGTTTTGTAATTTATTTATACTGCACATTGCGAGTGTCTTGACAAAAGGCATGAGCTCTATTAATTACTTGCAGTAATTCGAGCTCTTCATAGTAGTCTTCCTTTCTTCTATCTTTTGAAGAAACAATTATGCTGATACCACATAGTGATTTGTTACTCACAGTACTGATACAGATCACAGAGTTTATTAATCATCGAAGACTGCTGCCAGTGCATTTTGTCATTTTGTTTCCTCCACCACATTTTTTCCGTATCAGCATCTCTTGTTTTTATATTTTTTCCACATCAGCATCTTTTGTTTTTATATTTTTTCCACATCAGCATCTTTTGTTTTTATATTTTTTCCGCATCAGCATCTTTTGTTTTTACATTTTTTTCCACACCATTTTTTCCGCATCAGCATCTCTTGTTTTTATATTTTTTCCACATCAGCATCTTTTGTTTTTATATTTTTTCCGCATCAGCATCTTTTGTTTTTACATTTTTTTCCACACCATTTTTTCCGCATCAGCATCTCTTGTTTTTATATTTTTTCCGCATCAGCATCTTTGTTTTTATATTTTTTCCACATCAGCATCTTTTGTTTTTACATTTTTTTCCACACCATTTTTTCCGCATCAGCATCTCTTGTTTTTATATTTTTTCCACATCAGCATCTTTTGTTTTTATATTTTTTCCGCATCAGCATCTTTTGTTTTTATATTTTTTCCGCACCATTTTTTCCGCATCAGCATCTCTTGTTTTCCACACCATTTTTTCCACATCAGCATCTTTTGTTTTTATATTTTTTCCACATCAGCATCTTTTGTTTTTATATTTTTTCCGCATCAGCATCTTTTGTTTTTACATTTTTTTCCACACCATTTTTTCCGCATCAGCATCTCTTGTTTTTATATTTTTTCCACATCAGCATCTTTTGTTTTTATATTTTTTCCGCATCAGCATCTTTTGTTTTTATATTTTTTCCGCACCATTTTTTCCGCATCAGCATCTCTTGTTTTCCACACCATTTTTTCCACATCAGCATCTTTTGTTTTTATATTTTTTCCACATCAGCATCTTTTGTTTTTATATTTTTTCCACACCAGCATCTTTTGTTTTATATTTTTTTCGAACTCATTGTGGTAATGGACAGTGTCTTTATGTGCACTGAACTCAAATGTTATCATACATGGATACCCTTACTTTGCTATTACAGGGAAGAAGTTGTAGTATATTTGCTGTAGACTACTTCAAGAGATGGACCACCTGGTAAAGTGCAGAGAAGAAATATTTACCTGCCCTTCCCCATCACCCAGAAGTAACAATGCACCATCTACCTGCCTTGTTTCTCAGAAGGGTAAGGGAGACCTGCAAGCTACGTGGCTCAAGACTCATCACGCATTAGAGTTCGCCTATTTGGTGCTGTTCTTACCACAAAAATGATCAGATTTATAATATACCTAAGAATATCAAGGTTACTCAAATATAAAATACTAATTTACTTGATTCTTAAAAAAATTCCCTGTATGTATTAACTAGTTCAATATTGAATGCTCGGGAAAATTTTGCTAATGAAATTCACAAGGAAAACTACAAGCTGTAAAATTTACGAAAATGATATGAACTACCAGTACTTAATTTTTTGCGAATGACAACATTTTGCTTTTACGAACGTTTCTGAGTTGGGCACATGTACAATTTCAAGGATCATCAAAAGTTATATCATGGATAAATATATAATAGGATGCGAAACTGCAGTCAGCACCATCTGGCGGCAGGGGGCTGAAATAAGATGATCAGCGCCCAACGTCGTAGGTGGGAACATTAGAACTATGTGTTGGGTACATTACCCAGAGTTCTCTATTTATCCGTTCAGGATATTGCTCGAGGGGACGAGATGCAGACAGAAACTTGCTAATAAGTGAACATAAAGTGATACGTGTGTGTATAAGCAGTGTATGTTAAACAGTGATGTTTATGGACGTTGTAAAACTAGTGATGTTGAATGTATTGTAAAGTAATAGTAATATAATAAATTGAACTATCTAAGTAGTTCTTGCAGACTTTTCCACTTCGCTGTACAATAAATACCCTAAGAATACAATCCCAATTATCTAACCTTTTGCTTTATTTTTTGTCTCTGTCTGGTTATATTTTAATAGTGTAGTGTAAAATAGATCGTCTCCTTTATCTTCCTGTTGGCTCTGGTAAGAATTTTCAGTAGAAGATGCTGTGAGGAATACAAATGTAAATGTTTTATTTTAAATTGGGTTAGTTTTGAATATCAATGAGAGTGGGAGGGAATACTTTCTGCACAGTTTAACATTTTCGTCACCAGGTGCGCTGCTATATGCATGGAGTAATTACTGTTTTCGCTACTTGGTGCGCTGTTAGATGTAATAACACCACTCCCCTCAACAGGTGGCAGCAAAATCAATTTCTACAACAGCGCCTCTAGTAAGTATTACGGGAAACTCAATAAGTTTCGCATCCTATTATATATTCATCCATGGTTATATTATTGTTGTATATGTGAATATGAACAAATGAAAGTAGGTCTGAAATATGCATTTAATTTGAACTTGGCATGAAAATTTTGAGAAAATTATAAAACCTACGAAGTTGTGTCATGTTTCAATCGGAAGTTATTAACATCATGACTGCAGGAAAAATGTAATGTTAAAATTTGGATGTTAAATTATTTAAACTGAAAGTAAAGAACGTCAATAACAATTGCTAGGACATTACTAGCCGACATCTTTGCTGGTTTCATTTGTTTCATGGGATAAGCATTTCAGACAGTTTCCCATTTTAGTTTGTTTCACAGGATACACATTTGAAACTGTTACATTTGTTTCACAGAAGACTGTAAATTAAGTGTGTTATATGAAAATGTTAATGACGAAAGAAAAGTTCTGAGATTCTTACAGCATTGCAAAGTGATCCTTTCATAATGTATGCCCGTGGCCATCCAAGGAAAAGTGGTAGGGGTTATAGAAATATTAGAGTTTCAAGATATGAAAGACGCAATGCTGGGTAACTTTCGGTGTTGGACCCCGGACTCATTTCACCGGCATTATCACCTTCATCTCATTCAGACGCTAAATAACCTGAGCTGTTGATAAAGCGTCGTAAAATAACCTACTAAAATAAAAAATAAAAATAAATGAAAGACGCATGTCTATATAAATGCATTGGTACCATGAACAATGCATCAAGAGAGGAAATTGTAAATGAAGACAGTGTGAAAATTATGATATTGAAGAGTCCACTGCAAAAAGGGGGAATGTCGAATTTATTTCATTTTGTAGGAAATGAAATTTAACCTTTGACATTTCCATTTTTGTGTTGTATAACAATTCGTTAACACGATCTGGACCTTATCTTTCTTTTTCCTTTTTTTAGTTAGTTATTTAATGATGCTTTTCTTTTATTGTGTTGTTTTAATAACATCTAGGTTATTTAGCGTCTGAATGAAATGAAGGTGATAATGCCGGTGAAATGAGTCCGGGGTCCAGCACCGAAAGTTACCCAGCATTTGCTCGTATTGGGTTGTGGGAAAACCCCAGAAAAAACCTCAACCAGGTAACTTGTCCCGACCAGGATTCGAACCCGGGCCACCTGGTTTCGCGGCCAGACGCGCTGACCATTACTCCACAGGTGTGGACTTTAACAATGCTGTATCAACTATTAGGTTATTTAGCATTGATGAGACTGGTAATAGCGAGATGAGGCCGAGGATTCAATATAGATTACCCGGCATTCACCTTATGGTTGGGGAAAACTTCGGAAAAAACCCAACCAGATAATCAGCCCAAGTGGGGATCAAATCCGCACCCGAGCGCAACTTCAGACTGGCAAGCAAGCACCTTAACCAACTGAGCCACGCCGGTGGCTTTCATCTTTCTTGCAGTGCAACAAAGTGTATTGCATTCTACTCTCTTAATCTATAGTACTGAATGTTCATCTCATTTTTCACAAATTTACGACATTCCTTCATTTTGCAGTGAACTCTTCATATAGGTCCAATAAATGATACATGTACTAAACATCAAGCACTTCATTTTAAAGGAATGACTGTAAATGAGCATTTTAATTCATGCTGCCACAACGATTTAGTATCTTTCCCTCATCCATGTGTGTATACCTGTTAGAGAATAGTTTCCAAGACTATATGAAAATTTAATATCATGCATGGTTCATAGTAAGTGAAAGAATCAACAGATGTAAAAAATCAAAATTGTCCCTACAACATCAGGGGCAATTTCATTCTCACAATGAATCCTATACCAACAAAAAATTTCTTCTTAGTTATTTAACGACGCTATATCAACTACTAGGTTATTTAGCACTGATGGGCTTGGTGATCGCAAGATATTTGGTGAGATGAGGCCGAGGAATCACCATAGATTACCTGACATGTGCCTTATGGTTGGGCAAAACCTCGGAAAAATCCCAACCAGGTAATCAGTTCAAGTGGGAATCGAGCCCATGACCGAATGCAACTGACAAAATTTGTTAAAATTTCAAAGGGTCGGGTTGCAAGCTTTGGTGATTTGTGCAAAACATATAAAAGAGGTTTTCCAGTACTAAGAAATTCATTACGAAAAAATAAATGACCTCAAACTAAGAATAAAATTGCTGAAAGATAAATCCTACAGGCATCTTACCTTCAGTCTCCTTGGTCCAGGACAGGCAACATCACACCTCCACACACCATCACTCTGGACTGCTGTGGCTTCAGATATGAAGCAATGGCAGAGACATCCTTCATCACGAACCAGGATCTGTAAGAGCAACTATGAATGAGACCTCCACACAGCTATATAACATACTCCACCAGTTTCATCCCATTAACATGTACAAGCACTGCCAACACAGAAGGAGAGTCTGAGGTTTATTTTCAAAATCGTAACTTTTACTATTATACTAACACAGTATTCAGTTTTTATCAGGACACTTCACCAGTTTACAGCATTTTTCAGTAGACTGTGTATGTTCTCACTGTTTTGGATATTCTCTTTTAAAACTTCAGCTTGCCCTCTAATAACATTGTACTTGCTTTGAAGTTCCAGAAAGAGCAAAATAATCCCCCTATAACTCTACTCTAAGCAAGTTGAACTGATGAAGCTAAAATAAAAGACCGAAATGGTTAAGCAGGAAAAATTTATAACACCATCAAAATACAGTAGAACTTGGTTATAGTGACCTCATTTTGTGCGACAACTCGCCTATAACGTCAAATATTCTGTGGTCCCAACTAATTCCCCATAAGACATATGCTTTCCTACCTTGCTTAATACGACAAACACATATGCGTCTACCTCGCATATAACGTCATTTTCAACCTCAGTTTGGAATAACATTTTCTAAGAACCAAAGTATTTTGCTGAAATCTGGCAAATCTTTTACTGTTCCCTTCTATCATAGATCTCTGGAGTGCAGGCAGATCCCCCACCCCATTGCAACCTGCCCGAATTCATGCAGTATTAACGGTACCTGCATGCGGCCAGTTTTCACTAAGTGCACGCATTTTAACGCAGTATGGCCGTTAAAAGAAGTGAGTGACACTTTAGAAGCCATTAGAATTGTGAACATTTCTATGAAGCTAGAAGAAGGAGCAGTGAAATTGCAACTGAAATAATGAACATAGAATGTAATTTAGAAAGTGTATATTGGCCAAGTAGGAGACAACAGAGTAAAATGACTGATTACTTCACTCCTCAGTAAATAAGTTTGGTGATTAATGAACAAACTGTTTTAATACACAATACTGTATTTATAACTGTACATGTATTTTGTGTTCATGGTATGCTTAAAAGTGAATACATAAATGTAAAATAAGCCTAATTAAGTTTATTATTTTTCATTTTCCACGTCACTAGACTGATAACATGAATCTCGATTACTACAACACTCGTTTATAACAACATAATTTTCAAGGTCCCTTGGATGTCGTTATAACCAAGTTCTACGGTAATAGTGAGTGCTCCCTGAAAGCTGGATCGCGAGGGATGATTGAGAATTTACTGTTTCTTGGATCGCGAGGGATGAATGAGAATTTACTGTTTCTTAACATCTTGGTTTTTCTGAAGAATTTTTTTACATTGAATAAAGGCAACAAATTACAGTACCAAGTATGTCTTCAAGTGCTGTTTATTTTTAATTGACTATTTAACGACGTCGTATCTAATACCATGTTATTTTGCGTCGATGGAATTGATAACAGCAAAATTTTATTTGGAGAGATAAGGCAGATTATTCGCCATAACTTAAATACCTGACATTTGCCGTATTATCACATATTCTTCGAGTGGCATCCTCACAATTATAAGTGAATTTTAAATCATTGGTTTCGCATATATTCAGAAGACATTGTCATTAACAGCTTGTGTAGAAGGTCAATTATTATTTAAGGAAGTGCCATAAAAACTACATTCAATAAGATTTTTATGCTCATTTCTGCTCAAGGAGGAAGAACTTTTACTATGACTGCTTTGTGATGAGTAAATGACAAATTTCCAGTCATCTCACTTTTGTTTATTGAAGTGCAGTAGAACTTGGTTATAGTGACCTCGTTTTTTGCGACACCTCACCTTTAACGTCAAATAATCTGTGGTCCCAACTAAAGGCCCATAAGACATAAGTTTTCTACCTTGCTTAATATGACAAACGTATATGCGTCTAACTCGCAAATAACTTCATTTCCAACCTCCGTTTTTGAAAAAGATTTTCTAAGAACCAAAGTATTTTAAGAAATATTTTGTTGTAATCTGGCAACCTAGAAAATTCTTTAATGTCACCTTTTGTCATAGTATTTTCTCTCTACATTTCATACAACGAGAAAATAAAATAATATAAATTAATTATTATTATTTATTCTAAATGAGGCAGTATGGCAAGTGGACATCTTCAAATACTTGGGGTGTACTATAAGCAGTAACATGAGCTGCTGCCAGGAAATCAAAAAAGAGAATAGCAATGGCAAAGGAAGCTTTTAATAGAAGAAGCAGCATCTTCTGCGGACGACTGGAGAAAGAACTAAGGAAGAGACTAGTGAAGTACTTTGTATGGAGTGTAGTATTATGAGGCAGAAACATGGACATTACAATGAAGTGAAAAGAAGCGACTAGAAGCATTTGAAATGTGGATATGAAGAAGAATGGAATGTGTGAAATGGACAGACAGAATAATGCTGAAACTGATCAGGAAGAGTAAAAGGAATTGAATGGTCACTGGTTGAGAAGGAACTGCCTTCTGAAGGATGCACTGGAAGGAATGGTGAACGGGAAAAATATTCGGGGCAGAAGAAGACATCAGATGATGGACAACATTAAGATATATAGATTAAATGTGGAGACTAAGAAAAAGGCAGAAAATAGAAAAGACTGGAGATTGCTGGGTTTGCAGTGAAAGACCTACCCTTGGGCAGAATGAAATGAATGAATATTATTTATTATTATAAAATCTCACCTGTGCATCCTTGAGAGAGTGGGCTGCATCATCAGAATCTTCAGGCAGTCTAGTCATCCAGGCACAGCACCATCTACCTGCTGATCACTAGCGTCAATATCGTCCAGATGCCAGTTGTCGTTCCCTCAGGCTGGCAGTCAGGCAGCATTGCAGTGATGTCAACTCCACAATGGCCAAGGACTGGCCCTCACAGCTGTACTTGGTGCCCTTGTAGAGATGTGGAAGGAGGATTTTTCAGTGCCAAGTCTGCCCTACACCAAGTCCGTGGATGCTGGAGTCGCTCCTGTTGTCCTGTAAAGGTTAGACAGTAACGAATACAGATAGAATTTCTTCCATAAATCCATAGAATTTCAATTAGTATCACATAAGTAGGGACGACTTAATATACCAAGACAACTGCATGCAAATATGCCCTACAAACAGTTAACTATAACTCTGAAAGGATCAAATACAATCAACTTTTAATGAAATAAATATTAAATGAAACAAAAAAAAAAAGTACATATATTTGAACACAGTTTATCTCGCAATAGACTTTTTGTAGTACATTTCAACCTCCGTACAATGAAAACCGATGTAATGATAAACTCGCGTTGCAATAACTATTTCGTTTATATGACGTCATTCCATTTTCGACCAATGAGTCATGAAATTTTGAATTCCAACCAATCACAGTCACACTTTGCGACAATTTTTGCAGATTTATAGCTATCAATTTATCGCATGGTCGTTCTTTCGTTTAGTCGTTGTCGCCAACTGTTTCCCCGTAAATTGATGATCACGAATACATTAAGATGCAACTACACGGTTAAACTTTCCTTTCAACTTTAAAGCAATGAATGCAAGATTGATATTTAATATTAATTAATATATTTACGCAGTGAAGACGACGTTCAAAACAGCTCACCATGTAGACACAAAATCTTTATGCATCTTAATTGAACGTACCTTTTTAACTTGATTCTTTCAATATTCTTCCCAGATTGCACGCATACGCGATTGGAATATTGAACTGTGTAGATGCAGCTTTAGTTCCGTTACACACTACAGCAAGAATACGTTTCTCGAGCTATAAAAAATGCTTTAGTGTAGCACTGATTGTAAAGGTCGAAATAAGGCAAGCTTACATTGGTCCTGCTCCCACAGGTAACTTAACCTATAATTGTAGCCTATAAAATTTGTATTTTGTGAATGAAATGAAACAATTAATAGAAAGTTAGATGTTCAAATTTATGTAACATCATCGCATATCAAACCCAAAGACCTTGCATAGTAATAATGTCTTTGATCAAACTGCTTTCCATATGGCGTAATAAAATTCGTGTTTTAATTAGGCCTATCTATACAGAGATGGCTTCACTGTGTAGCAACATGTCTCGCTGTGAATACATAAGCATTGGTATATAGCTGTCCCCACTGTTACTGTTAAATTAAATTATGATTTCAGCAGATAATGAAAATGTATTTATGCTCGACCATGCCGAAATGTAGTAATTATACACCTGGTAGCAGACCTTTAATGCATGTCATTGAAGTACACCTACTCATTAAAGGTCAGGTCTTTCAGCCAATGACGACTCAGGTTACAACTGTTCAGCCAATGACAGGTCAGCTTTCTACCGTTAAAAAACAGCAAGTATCGATTATTCTCAGATATGCAATCGAAAGAGAATTAGCGAAAAGTCACGGAGGCTGGAAATCCAATACTGTCGCAGAAGGTTTTCTGTTACTATAATAATTAGCGTTAATTGTAAATAATATTCAAATAAATTCAATTTGTCATCTCGTTTTTCAATGTCTAATTTAATTTCAATGTTATCTCTGTAGGTTCTTATGGCCTAGCAAGGTCAATGTGGACATCTGTTCCTCGGAAAAAATCAATACTTTCGCGTCTGCGCACATCTCACAACATACGGGACATTGCTCCAGGTCAGATACAATAAAATTAATCATATCAAGTTAGAAATATGGTCGGGCATAAAAAGTCGTATGAAACTCGCCTATAATGGTAATTAAGAAGCTCATATGAAAATTATGAAACTCGCTTGCACTCGTTTCATAAATATCCATACTCACTTCTTAATTACCTTCATTATAGATTCGTTGCATAATGTACTAATATGTTATAATAATAAAGAGAAAGTGCAGTACATGTAATTAACATTGTTAAACCTGTATTTTGCTTTTCGCAATTGGCATTACTGAATAATAACATCGAATTTCTTTATTGCAGTAATCGATATTCATCTATTTCAACTTCACAATGTCTGAACAAGTTAAGTATTCATTAATATACAATTATTAACATTTTGTGATCGAATTTTAGGGATATATTATTTACATTTTTATTTTATTCACGAAATAGTCTTAATAAAATGTCACTTGAGGTCTGAGATTTCCCAGATAAATCCACTCGCTTCACTCATGGATTTACCACTTTCGGCTGCTGAAGCCGAAATTACTGAAATGCTAAACGAGGCAACAATTTCCTCGGACCGCTTTCTAAAGGCCGCTCCTATCTCATCTAATTTTTCTTTAATAAGAACACTTAGTTTTCTAGTTTTCTTTATGTACAACATGGATCCAGTCTCTCTAAGTTTTTCTAGTAATTTGCATATTGTCGATTTATTGGGAAAATGTACACGGGAAATTTTTGTATATAAGCAAGCTGACATTCTACATACGACTCTGTTCTTGTATAGTTTAATACACTAAACACTCGTTGCTCCCTAGTGTATAACATAGTGAACGGAACTACATACAATAAGAATGAACAAACGTGTACTCAATCACATAGCAAATGAAACTGAACTAGCTGAGTAATATGCATTGTTTACGGCTAAGGAGCCAGCAAGACTAATTTTGTTACGAGAAATGGGGGAGGCCGCCAGCTGTGCTGCCTTCCTACAAAGCTAATGCTTTCCGAGCAATGCCGGGGACCTCGAGTTGCGTCATACGTGAGAAGCCCAGTAATTCATAAAATAAATTTGTCAAGAGCCCCCAAATCTCACCTGTATATCAATGAGTGAATTACACCAGCAGAATCCACACGCAGACTAGTCATCCAGGCACAGCACCACCTATGTGCTGGTCAACATCCTGGTCATCCAGATGTCGTCACATCAGCTGTGTCAGACCGCTCCCTCAGCTCCACCTTAACCAAGATCGAAGAAAGATTAAAAGTGAAGCAGAACAATATGTGTAATTTCGTTAACCACGATCATTAAAGTATTCTTAATTAGTTATTTTTCGTTAATTTCGTCACCAATTGCTTAAATTAGTTTATGCTCGACCATGCCGAAATGTAGTAATTATACACCTGGTAGCAGACCTTTAATGCATGTCATTAAAGTACACCTACTCATTAAAGGTCAGGTCTTTCAGCCAATGACGACTCAGGTTACAACTGTTCAGCCAATGACAGGTCAGTTTTCTACCATTATAAAACTGCAAGTATCGATTATTCTCGGATATGCAATCGAAAGAGAATTAGCTAAAAGTCACGGAGGCTGGAAATCCAATACTGTCGCAGAAGGTTATGTTCTGTTACTATAATAATTAGCGTTAATTGTAAATAATATTCAAATAAATTCAATTTGTCATCTCGTTTTTCAATGTCTAATTTAATTTCAATGTTATCTCTGTAGGTTCTTATGGCCTACCAAGGTCAATGTGGACATCTGTTCCTCGGAAAAAATAAATACTTTCGCGTCTGCGCACATCTCATAACATATGGGACATTGCTCAAAAATTAATAATATCAAGTTAGAAATATGGTCGAGCATAAAAAGTCGTATGAAACTCGCCTATAATGGTAATTAAGAAGCTCGTATGAAAATTATGAAACTCGCTTGCGCTTGTTTCATAAATATCCATACTCGCTTCTTAATTACCTTCATTATAGGCTCATTGCATAATGTACTATACTGTTTTGGTTACTTTCGCTACCAGTAGGCACCCTCTTCCAGTCGAGCCCAGGGTCCAGCACCGAAAGTTATCCAGGATTTGTTCATATTGGGTTGAGGGAAAACCCCGAAAAACTTCAACTTGCTCCAACCGGGAATCGAACCCGGGTCATCTGGTTTTGCGGCCAGACGTGCTAGCCAGACGTAATTTAAAGTATTATAATATAGGCCAAGCCTAAATCTAAGTACATATTTTGTCCTCTTTTTTCGAACAATGTCCTCCTTTTTGAAGCTTTGTGTCCTTTTTTATTGATGTGAATTTGGTCACCCTATACAAAGATTGTTTTGAGACTGTCCTATGGGCTGAAGTGGAAGTGCTGATTAGAGGTAAGAAAATAAAATGGGTGCGCTGTAGTTAGCTAGCTGTAACAAACATTTCAATAGCTCACAGAAATATCATTTTGGTAAGACACTGCAATACTTACAGCCTTGTGCAGTATGGTGCAGCATTATGCCAGTTGTGAGTTCATGTGATGCTCCTGCACAGCGTTGGTCAGGCAGACAAATGCTTGTAAGGGGCAGCAGACTCACACCAAGGTTGTACATCAGTAATTCTGCTTGCAGAACCCAAGGATGAAGAGAGGCCGACCTGCAACACGAAAACTAACAATGAGTCATGCAAACGATTTTTAAATTGAATGAAATAATTTCAAATCATTATAAATAATATCTTCTGCTGGTATATACAGAGTATCCATAAAGTCTGGAATCATAGGAGAAGGACTATTTTTTTCTGTTTGTTCATAGGTTCATAATGTCACTATCGAAAGAGCACCGAGTGGAGATCATTCTTCTTTGTGGACGAGAAAGGGGTGGTCACAGAGAGACGTACAGGCCGAATTCAACAGTAGGCATCCAGAGAAGTCAATAACACAAAGTGCAGTTGGAAAATTACTGAAGAAATTTCGTGAAACAGGATCGATAAATGGCGTTCCGGCAGACCATCGGTAGATGAATATACCAGGACTTCGGTACCGGTACTTGCAAAGTTTCACGCTAGTCCAAAGAAATCAATCTGGTGCACGAGCTTGGAAATCCGTGTTCTCCGGAGCACAATGCATAAAATTTTAAAAGGTTCCAAATTCCATCCTTACAAGTTGTAGATCATGCATCATCTAATGGAGGACGATCCTGACCGAAGGGTTGAGAGGTGTGAATGGTTCCTGTGCCAAATAACAGTAAATCCCTATTTTCTGGAAACAGTGATGTTCTCAGACGAGGCAAATTTTTACATATGTGGGGAGGTGAACAAACAAAATTTGAGGTATTGTTCACAAGCAAACCCAATAAAAGGCAAGGCTCTCCAAAAGTGATGGTATGGTGTGGTGTGGTTTATGGGATGATAAGATTGTTGGTCCATTCTTCTTTGACTCAACAGTCACCGGAGAACATTATCTCAGGATGAAATGATACCAGAACTTCATGGTATTGGCTATCCAGAGTAGTTTATGCAAGATGGGGCCCCACCTCATGCAAGTTTCAATCGGCACTGGCCAGATGAAATGTTTCCAGGACACTGGATTGAGAGAAGAGGACCTGTGGAATGGACACCAAGGTCACCAGACCTAAACCCTATGGATTTTGCCATTTGGGGGATTGTGAAAGTTGAAAAAAAATTCAGGATGTGGAGCATTTCCGTCAAAGAATTATTGCTGCATGTGCTGCTCTTAACCCACGTATGTTGAAGACTATTCAAAGAAATTGTGCAAAACACATGAGAACGTGTTGAAAATGGTGGCAGACATGTGGAACACAGTCTTTAATGCTAATATGCATGTATGTGTATTATGTCCTATGACTCCAGACTTTATGGATGCCCTGTATAACCAATCCCGGACGTTGATATGTAAACAAGTGACTTGAAACTTTGAGGGTAATGAGTTGGGACCTATGCTTATTAGACGTGTTTTACTTAGGCTGGCAATATACTGCATTGGACATTCCATCCCAGAGGGAACAAATTTTGTCTCGGATCGTCTGATACCAGACAAGATTGTTTCGGTCTGTCCTAAACAGAATTTCGTTTTCCCATGTACTGCTACTTAATTATGACATGATGGCAACTGATGACGAAATCGTAGCAATGATCTAGGCCTATTTATTTTGTGTCCTTACCAGGAGAAAATCACAAATAGATATTATTAGATTTATTCTCCGAATAAAATTAATGTATTTGGTTTCACGTATGTATTAAATTCTTTCGCAATTCCTTCTCACAGTTTATCCACTAGATCTTTCTTATGCGGTTTTCTAATGTAAAAGTGAAGGCACAGTACATCACACATTCATAGATTTCAAATAGGACTCTGTTAAAAGAGAAATTTTATATAATATTACTATTGAATTTGGTATTCCCAAGAAGCTAGTTTGATTAATTAAAATGTGTCTTAGTGAAACACACAGAAGAGTCAGTATAGGCCAGTTGATGATTTTCCAATTCACTGCAAGCTGAAGGAGATGCACTATCAACTTTACTTTTCAACTTTGCTCTAGATTATGCCATTAGGAAAGTCCAGGTTAACAGACAGGGTTTAGAATTGAACGGGTTACATCAGCTCCTTGTTTATGCGAATGATGTGAATATGTTAGCAGAAAATCCACAAACTATTAGGGAAAACACGGGAATTTTACTTGAAGCAAGTAAAGAAATAACTTTGGAAGTAAATCTCGAAAAAACAAAGTACATTTTATTTTAGTTGGTTATTTAACGACGCTGTGTCAACTACTAGGTTATTTAGCGTCGATGAGATTGGTGATGACGAGATATTTGGCAAGACAAGGCCGAGGATTCACCATAGATTACCTTGCAGTCACATTACGGTTGGGGAAAACCTCGGAAAAAACCCAGCCAGGTAATCTGGCCAAGCGAGGATGGAACCCATGCCCAAACGCAACTTCAGACCGGCAGACAAGCGCCTTAACTGACTGAACCACGCCAGTGGTTAACAAAGTATATGATTATATTAAATGGAAATATAAAAATTGGAAATTTATCATTTGAAGAAGTGGAAACCTTCATATACCCTAGAGCAGTGGTCGTCAGCACTCACTGAAATGTGCAAAGGGTACACAGTTCTGTCCCGTGTGCACTGTCGTGCAACAAGGAGAGATAGAGAGCATACCCGCTAGCAGCTACGGAGTGCACCCGTGGGTAAGAGAGACTAGCCCCAGCGTGCTCTGTGTTGATGACCCCTGCCATAGAGCAACAATAACATATATATATAGGACATTCAAGAGGAAATTAAACTCAGAACAAATATTGGAAAGCCTGCTACTATTTGGTTGAGAAGCTTTTGTCATATAGTCTATTTTCAAAAAAATTTAAAGTTAGAATTTATAAAACAGTTAAATACCAGTTGTGCTGTATGATTGTGAAATCTGAACTCACTTTGAAAGAGGAACAGAGGTTAAGGGTATTCAAGAATAATAAGATACTTAGGAAAATAATTGGGGCTAAGAGGAAGAGTATTCAAGAATAATAAGATACTTAGGAAAATAATTGGGGCTAAGAGGACTGGAGAAAGGAGAAAATCGCACAACGCAAAACTGCATACATTGTATTCTTCACACCTAACATAATTAGGAACATTAAATCCAGACGTTTGAGCTGGAATTTTTTTTTTCTAATGGCAGATACTGGTACTTGACTTTTCCTCATTCACCCATACGAAGCCTTTTGCATAGACCAATTTACATAGTAGTCACCCAGAGTGCACCATAGGAGCCTGGTCTACACTACACCCATACTGAAGGGAAAATTTCAGTATACGGATACCTCACTAACAGATAATTTGGTCCAGGGAGCATCCGTTTTTGATGCAAAGATAATTCGTTTGGCATGTTTCTTAAATGAAATCGAAATGGCGTTCCTGTGCTTAACATTTAACGGAAGTGTTCAGTGTCAATCATTTATCTTATGTGGCCGGGGTTGAAATTTTGGAGTAAGAAGAAAAGGAAGGTATCTGTGTTCTGAAATTTATACTCAGTTTTTTTTTTTTTTTTTGGGAACAGTGCTGTCGCACAGTTTAGTATTGGCCTTTTCTTTTTTTATAACCAGTGTATGACTTTCCAAGTGAGACTTCTAATTTTGTTAGACCTCTCGTACACAAATTCGCATAGAATTTTAGATATTAAAACTTCGGTAGTGGTCGGTACTAGTTGAACAATTAGGCCTATATTGTCACCGGATCCGAAACACGTGGATTATAATCCGAGATCCATGGACTTCCAAGCAAAATCTCAAATTCCTAGCATGACACAAACCTACAACTGACGTCTAAACGTACCTTCAAATTTCTGTTGGGACGAAGCTTGAAATGATGGAAATTATAGTGGAAACAGATCTTAAAATCATTCACCTTACCAACTTACAAATGAGACGTGCTATGGCCGCAGAGCGCAACAGACTTTGGGCAATATGTCCAATTACTTCGATCTATAATGGCCACGATATACTTTTAAAGAAGACTAGACATTTAATTCTGTATTAATAATATTCCCACGCTACACGCTATGGCAATTAAAAGTGACGGGTACTGGATAATTCATTTACAGTTATGAGCATAGGAAGAATGCCAACGGAAAATAGTAACCAACACGTCCGATTTTGCAGCAGCCATATTTCGCAAACACTACGCCTATCCTAGTTTTCATTTGTGCAGCATGCTTCAAATTTCAATCTACAGTGATAGATTTTATGTAGCCATATTGCAAATTAACATTACGAACTGCCAAATATGTTACGGCCAGTAAAACTATCTGCGCACAGTCTACCTACAATACATTATAACCCTCCAACACATATATAAAATTACCAGCAAGTAAATCCTACGTCCATACTCCACCTACAGAGACGCCGAAATGAGGACGTAACATGGAGGGAAAGGTGACAGCTGAAGATCTGAATATTCTAGTCCCGCTCGTTACAGGGTTGCCGACTGTTGCTTCATAAAAAATACTGTTCGGTATTATAAAATACATTAATCTCCAATAGTCGAAAATAGTATAAAAACAAAGTACAAATAATATATTATACAAATTTCTACACAAGTAATTCAGATAAATACCTTAAAACCAGTTGGAAATCACTTGCTGCTCTCCATATTATTCTCAGTTTGCAATCATGGCGAATGGTCACAGTGCCGCCAACTAGATTTAAAAAAACAGGCTATGGAACAATGCAGAAACAGCAAAATTCTTATTTTGTCAATGTAAAATGAGAATATTTAACGACTGTGACTGTTGAAAAACAGCTAAATTCTTATATCAGCGTTATAACTTTCATAAATTTACTCGTTAAACTAACATCGAAAAAAATCCAGCTCTAGAGGGAAAAATCGGGGAATTGGCAATCCTCTAGCAGGATGTAAATTTTCCGCCCATCGATAACACAAATCGCACACAGGTCGACAATCAAGTCGATAACAGAGCGGAACTGCATGAATTGCACCATGTCAACGCTAGATGGCAGGAATAGTACAGTCAAACAGTGCCTCCCATCTGACGGACGAAAGATCAACTATTAGCTAATGACTAATATCCTAGATTATATGAAGAAGACACTTTGCTCTGTAGGGTCTGAATGGCGGATCTTTTGAATTTGTAGTCTACCCGGAATAAAAACATTTAATCAGTGTTTCGTTTTAATTTGATCAGTGTTTTTGTGTTTTAATTGTTTAAGTGTTATTTGTGGTTATAATTTAATAACAGTTGTCTTTGACATTAATAATATTGTGTTAAATAAGACATTTTTCTGTGCCCCTAATTGAGTTCAGTTTTATTTTTAGCAACGCATTACACGTACAATATTGAAATGTCTAATGAAAATATTACAAATATACGTCAGTTTCCCTCGCCTGAGGATACTCAACACATTGTGGATAGTGATTTAGAATTACGATATTGTTCCGTAAATTCTCCTGTGCTAAAAACTTATTCACGTCAATCTGCATCTAAACTAAAACTATCAACATTGAAATCGAAACAGGTAATCTAACATCTGCACCGTCAAAGAAACTTTAATCAAGTGATGAAATTAAGAGCGATAAAGAGACAAATGCTACTAATCCACAATCTGGTGTCTTGGATTCAGTAGTTCATCCTGACGTGGAATTACACAGTTCATTTGAACCTCTAACTAACGAGATGGAACTAGAACCTCAGGTCAGTGAAAATTATTCATTATCTTCACATTCAGTAACAAAATGTACCAATAATGATTCCTTCAAAAGAAAACCAAGAGTCCTTCCTATAGTAGTCAAAAAACCTCACGAAAGTAACATTTTTTTATCATAATCGAAAATTACAAAACCTTTTAAGTCAACCCATGAAAATCAGCTATTCTACTGACGGCATTAAGTATCATGCTTCATGCAGAACTGATTATAACAAGTTATATGAAATACTACAATCTAAAAATTTACAATTATATTCTCATGAACCTCGTGAAACAAAACTTCTTCAGGTTGTTATTAAAAGTCTTCCCGCTAGTGTTGAGGCTTCAACTTTAAAGACGGAGGTAGAAGCTTTAAATTTTTCTGTTGAACTAAGCCAAATGCCTGCAGCTGACTCTCATGTAAATGGTACCCCATACAGGAGACCAATAACGTCGTGTAAGCTGGCTCTTCTGGGTCAGGAGAATTTCTAACAGATCCCAGTAAATGTTGTTGTTTTCTAATGACAATAAAGTCATTTGACCTTTTGCACTCCAATATTTTTCAAAGATATTATCATGGTCAGCCACTGAAGCACAGATTTTGAGGTGTTCCAAATCCATTGCTTGGTTTGAGTTGCACAATGGGCAGTTAGGGGACTGATATATTCCAATTCTATGCAGGTGTTTGGCCAAACAATCATGGCCGGTAAATGCAGCTACAGACGATTTTCGTGGTAAATCGGGATTATGATGCAGAGAGTTCCATTTTTTCCCTTGGGATTGTGTTATCAAATTTTGTTTGTTGAAGTCTAAGTATGTAGATTTAATAAATCTCTTCACAGAGTAATACGTAGATTTAGTAACAGGTCTGTAAGTAGCAGTGCTGCCCTTCTTTGCTAAAGCATCCGCATTCTCGTTTCCCAGGATTCCACAATGGGATGGTATCCATTGGAATACAATTCTTTTATTGAGTGATATTAATTGAGAGAGCATTTTAGTTATTTCTGCTGTTTGAGATGAAAGTGTGTGTTCAGAGACTATTGATAGAATAGCTGCTTTGGAGTCTGACAATATAACTGCATTCTTAAATTTATTGATGTGGCATAGAAGATTCCTGAAACTTTCACTTATTGCAGTGATTTCTCCATCAAAACTTGTTGTTCCATATCCAAGAGATCTATAACATCTGTTAGTGTTGTTCGCCATTATCAAGAACAGAAAACATTTCTAAATGTTCAGAGTGAATTCTTTCTTCAATTTTTTAAGAATGTTTTTCTGGAAAATTTGTGAATTTCATTTTTCATTGTATGGCTCCAATTCAAGTTTTGAAAGAGACTTTCAGATGATGGAGATACAGTGGCAAGATGAAAGAAACAGATTATTACCCACTTCTGTAAAGGGAGTACATTTTACAGAGCACAACTTTAAAGTAGATTTTCATAATATCTTTAAAAAAAAAAAAAAAAGTAATAATTTTGTCCTAATGTATTCAATTTGGCCTTTAAATTGTTGTTTAGATTCAGTTACATGAATGGAGTTGTGGATCATGGTAACAACACCTCCACCCCCCTCCATCCTATTGGAGTACTGAATTCACCTAAATGCTTACTGTGCACCAGAGAAGAGGACATGGAGATGGAGCACCTGGCTAATTGTGAAACTCTTAGGACATTTTTGGACCTTCCATCAAAATATTGGGAAGCAAGAAGGATGATGACTTCATTGTTAAATCCAGAGCATTAAAAAAAAAAAAAACACATACACACACACGCGCACGCACGCACGCGCGAGCACGCACACACACACACACACACACACACACCCCCTCCCTCTATCTTCACGAAGCAGATTAAAAATTTTGTAGTCAGCAAATTTGTAAAATTTTAAAATATCAGCAATCTGAAAAGATTCTTGTATGCATATTATAGAAGGCTTTTTGTCCTGAACTTCTTGCGTTAATAAATCCATTTTGTTTCTTAAAGACGTAGAGTTCCATTGTAAAATTTTTAGAGTGTCTATATCTTTTTCGTTAATGTTGCCTTTTCGTTTTAATTCTCGGTCTTTAAATGTACTACCCAATGAGACATGGAATTTATTCTTTTTTTTTAGCCTCATTTTTTATATTACAGAGAATGGATTTTGCTTCTGCATTGGACTGACACCACATTTCAATCCTTTTGGTATTATAGTTGCCTCTTTGTCTCATTATATGGTTCTTTTCAATATTGAACTTGGCTCTGATTGACTGGATGGTGAGACTTTTGGTGTTCCAAATAAGTACTTTAGTACGATTCTTGGCATCTCTCAGTGCAGTCCCTACCCGGAGATCCGATTGAGGGACTATTTTACCTCTGGAGAAAGTGAAAATATAGTGGGACTGCATTGGTGTTAATGCAGCTTCTGTGGGTATCTCTTTGTTACTTGTTAGCTTAAACAACAAGTTTAAGCCCCCTCACCATGACAAGGTGAGTACCGGTACCCATTGTACAAGAGAAACCAAATGACCTGGAAATGTACAAAAACTTGCCCAGACATGTTCAAACATTTTTAACAGGAGCCAGAACAGGTCACATTGTCACTCAATTGTACCTACACCTATTTCACCTTTCTGATAATCCTACTTGTCTGTGGTGTAATAATCATGATGAAGATCTGGAACACATTCTTCTATACTGTCGATCCATAAACCACAAAAGAAGTAAATTAAAATCATCAGTACCAGTTGCAGAAGACACAGCCCTGCAGTATATATTGACTACACCCCAACTCTGGCTACTAGCAACAGGCATCTATAATGAACACCGATCAAAATACCCCTCATTTCTCGTGAAAAACAACAACTGAATAGACTACAGTGGACTTTTTGTTGTCAGCAAACAGCTGGATACATTAAGAAGATTGATTGATCTCAACAGATGGAGAATTTCTCAATGATGCCGTATTGAAATGGCTGCTTCACAATTAGTTCATGTAGCAAGTCCTTGTGAATGGAGATGCACGCCAATGATGTTAATCTCCCTTGTGTAATTGAATTGCAAAGATTTGACTTTATGCAGCTGAGTGCAGAAAAACTTCGCTCCACTGAAAGGCTTCTTGATGGTATTGTCACAGTGAGAGAAAAGAGCCTACAGGTTTCTTCAAATATGTCTTTGTTTCCTCTTAAAAGTTTTAGTGCTTGTATCAGAGGAATATTCTGGTACTCATGATCTGCATAGAGAAGCTCTAGTTCTGTTCTGAAATGACTTACCTTGAACAAATTTGGGAAGGTGTTTTGTAGAGTGGAGAGAGCATTAGTGGGAAAAATTGTTGAATACTGAAGGAATTTTAAAGTATCGGCAAGAGAGCAAAACTGAAGCTGTTCAATGTCTTGAAATCTAGTGTTAACTTGCGTCAGAATGCCGTCAAATATTTAAAAAAATAATTGTACCGGTACCTTATTTCTAAAAATATTTCACCTTCTGACAGTTTAACATATTTCCACCCTGAAAATTCACCTCCTAGTGTAGGCTTTAAAAAAAACTGACAAAAATCTGTTCTTTTTTGTTTGATCAAATGATAAGTATTACTGTATTTAATTGTTTCTAACAAAAAATAATGTCCAGTGATTTCTTTTGATAAATATTAAATAAAATGCCTAGTGATCTGAAAAATCTCATTGAAAACAATAACAAGAAATGCAAATCTTTTAATCATAATATAACCAGCAAGAAATTTTTGTACTTTATAATAATGAATTAATATTATCCATACCCAAACGAATCAGGCTGTACAATAGAAGAAAATGAAATCTTTTACCCTATACCGGAATATAATATGTATGCATTGTACAAAATCAGACAAATAGTTATTGGTATTTCTGTTGGAATATAAAAGGAAGCAATTTTAAAATTTGAATGAAGAAGTGAACACAATCAAATACATAGCACAAGAAAATGGTTACAACCCAAACATAATAGACAACATCATAAGGAAGACAAAACAAAAACCAACAAACACAAAAACACACAAAACACAACACAAACATAAGAAATACATCACACTAACATACGAAAACAAAAACACACACAAGATCGCATCCTCATTCAGAAAACAGAAATATAACATAGCATACAGAACAGAAAACACACTACAAAGACATCTCAACACACAAACAACACAAACAAATAAATACAACCACACAGGCGTATACAAACTCACATGCAATAGTTGCGACAGTTTCTATATTGGACAGACAGGCAGATCATTCCAAACTCGATACAAAGAACACATTAAAGCAATAACCAGAGGACACAATACATCTACATATGCCGAACACATAACTAATGCTAACCACACATACAATAACATAAA
Source organism: Periplaneta americana (assembly GCF_040183065.1). Lineage (NCBI taxonomy): Eukaryota > Metazoa > Arthropoda > Insecta > Blattodea > Blattidae > Periplaneta > Periplaneta americana. Next base: position 201,436,132 of record NC_091118.1, on the reverse strand, counting down.
TACAGACATGGAAATCCTACACATACATCCCAAAAACCAAAAACTCAACACACTAGAACAATATGAAATATACAGACACACTAAAACACACCCTGATCAAATTCTCAACACACAGATCAATTTCAGAACACACACACTATTTGACACAACTCATCACACGAACGTACCCACACAATACGCAGCGAAGTTGAGATAGCACAGAGATCTAGTAGGCTCTGAGGATGGTGTCAAGTAACACCGAAACAGCTGTTAGCCACACATGCTTACATAATTAACAAGAGTAAGATCGCCATTTAATCAATTGTTTGATAGATTGTCTGATAAAAAATGAATTCATTTTAAAAATGGTCAAATATCAGTATTTTCTTCTAACACAAAATAAAAATAATATTATTTTTTAAGGAATGTAGTTGAAAGAGCATGATATTGTAAACATGAGTTTCAGCAATAAAATAAAAGAGAGAGAACATGAGAAAGTTAACAAGTTTATGAGTTATGAGGGAAACGCTTCATCACTGCACTGTGAACTGCCACCATTTTTAATTTTGAAAAAAAAATATATATATATATATTTTTTTTAATCTTAAGAATATTTTTTTCATATAGCAGAAGGACAGTGTTTTACACATACCAATATTCATTATTGTACAAGATACAGTAACAGAGGAAAAAAATGTTGAATATTTCCAAAAATTTTAGTGCTGTAAGCTGTAGCTAACCCTTAAGTATTTGATGAGTTTTCAGTTGAAATTAAATCTGTTTCTTGAAATGAATTTTTAGTTTCAGAAATTGCATTTTGCATTTTTAGAAATCGATATTGTATTTATAAAAAAATAATTTAATATTCTTTATTCTCTTTTAGCACTATCTGCATTCCAGTAGCATAGACCTACTTATTATTAAAGGCTTCTTCAGGTTTAGAATAAGAAATATCACTAATCCCTTCTGGTAATAAGACTTTTTGAATACCGGTACATGTTTCTTTCGGTTTTAGGCTTGGTTGTTCTCACTCCCACTACCCTAATGATATTACTCGTAACTCTGCCATTATTTGCCCCGACTTTAGAGTTTGTTACTGTAAAAGTTGAGGCTCTTGAAAATGTCATAAAATTATTTGAGGTCTTCAAGTTCTGAAATATTTTGAGTAGGAGTAATGTTAGAAGCCAAATTGCTTCTGATTAGTAATCTAGAAAAATGTTTATAATTTGTTTTAAACTTTGTGCTTTGATTTTGAAAACTTTTTTTCTGAACATCTTCATTTTATTTAAAAAATTTAAACAATTTTTTAAATAGTTTTCATTGTGTTTCTGTTGGTAATTTACAATTTTTTAAGACACCGAAGAATTATGGCCATGTATTAAGGGGAGAGGATGGTATTTTTGATGAAAAATGACTAAATTAAAAAAAAATATATATTCTTTAAAATACTCTGTGATGTGTGTGGATCGCCATTTTTAAATTCCCTGCGTTATGGATTTTTAAATCACTCGCCCACTTTTATTGTTGTTTCCAATAAATTAAATTTTCAAAAAAATTTTTTTTTCTTTAAAATACCCTTTGATATGTGTGGAATGCATTGCATAACATTTTGTGGGTATTTGTGCCCTTATCGGATGTTGAGACGTCATTTTTAAACTTCCTGCGCTGTGGATTTTTAAATCACATGCCCGCTTTTATCAGTTTCCAGTAACTTAATTTTTTTTGCTACATTGCCAGACAAAAATGGATATAATTTCTGAACTATTAAAGATACATGCATGAAATTTAGAACACACATTCTTTAGACTATTAGGAAACTTTTCTCTGTAACAGAATTTTGTTAATTGATTTCATTTTAAAAATACGTCCGTTTCTTTGCAAGAAAGGAAATCAGAAAATTGTTATTAAATTTTAATTGTTTATTTTACAAACGTAGGGACTAATATCAAAATTCTGTTACAGACAGTTTGTAGAGCATGCTTTTGCAAATACATTGCAAAAACTGTTTGAATATATCTTTAAAAACGGTTTAGATATATCGGTTTTAGTACAATCCTGCATTGGGTATATATTTTTTTCAAATTTGGGCCCCCAAATAATTTTTTTTTTCAAAATACTTTTATTTGGTTGAGTTGCCACAGCTATGAGCTCTCTACATACAAAAAATTAATAATTTACACCAAATAGGAAAAAAGTTAAAAAAAATACCATCCTCTCCCCTTAAAACTTTCATTAATTTTTGTCCCATTTTTCCGTCTAGTGTAGGGGTCCTTCAGCCATTTTCTAAACTCATTTCTAACTTGGACGATGTGTTGTATTGAAACATGGAATGTAAAAGTAATGGAGGAGCTGGGATTTGAACCCAGGACTTTCTGCATGCGAAGCAGACACTCTACCACTGAGTTACACCCCCACACACAGCAGGGTGAGGCAATCACAGATCACGGAGGTAATCTACACGAATTGCAGCCTTTTGCCACAAGATGGTGCGAACTGTATGTTCAAATAACACCTCCCATCTAGTGGACAAATTTTTAATGACTTCAAAATCGATTCTAGTTATGATGTGCATCTCACAGATGTCACAGTTATTTGTCCTTGGGGCCCTTCAAGGGCTTTGGCGCCACGGATTGTTTGTATCGTTAAGAAATCTATACCAATAATAAATCTGCAACCGAAATTTTTCTGGTAATTTTCGATTTTCCAAAAATAATGAGTGTCAACATGTATAATTAATCATCCTGAAACCAAAAATCGCTTTTTTGAAATTTTTATTTGTATGTCTGTCTGTCTGGATGGATGGATGGATGTTTGTTACCTTTTCATGCGATAATGGCTGAACCGATTTATATGAAAATTGGAATATAAATTAAGTTCGTTGTAACTTACATTATAGGCTATATGGCATTCAAAATACTTTATTTAAAAGGGGAGTTATAAGGGGGCCTGAATTAAGTGCGTTGTAACTTACATTATAGGCTATATGGCATTCAAAATACTTTATTTAAAAGGGGAGTTATAAGGGGGCCTGAATTAAGTGCGTTGTAACTTACATTATAGGCTATATGGCATTCAAAATACTTTATTTAAAAGGGGAGTTATAAGGGGGCCTGAATTAAGTGCGTTGTAACTTACATTATAGGCTATATGGCATTCAAAATACTTTATTTAAAAGGGGAGTTATAAGGGGGCCTGAATTAAGTGCGTTGTAACTTACATTATAGGCTATATGGCATTCAAAATACTTTATTTAAAAGGGGAGTTATGAGGGGGCCTGAATTAAGAGCGTTGTAACTTACATTATAGGCTATATGGCATTCAAAATACTTTATTTAAAAGGGGAGTTATAAGGGGGCCTGAATTAAGTGCGTTGTAACTTACATTATAGGCTATATGGCATTCAAAATACTTTATTTAAAAGGGGAGTTATAAGGGGGCCTGAATTAAGTGCGTTGTAACTTACATTATAGGCTATATGGCATTCAAAATACTTTATTTAAAAGGGGAGTTATAAGGGGGCCTGAATTAAGTGCGTTGTAACTTACATTATAGGCTATATGGCATTCAAAATACTTTATTTAAAAGGGGAGTTATAAGGGGGCCTGAATTAAGTGCGTTGTAACTTACATTATAGGCTATATGGCATTCAAAATACTTTATTTAAAAGGGGAGTTATGAGGGGGCCTGAATTAAGTGCGTTGTGACTTACATTATAGGCTATATGGCATTCAAAATACTTTATTTAAAAGGGGAGTTATAAGGGGGCCTGAATTAAGTGCGTTGTAACTTACATTATAGGCTATATGGCATTCAAAATATTTTATTTAAAAGGGGAGTTATAAGGGGGCCTGAATTAAGTGCGTTGTAACTTACATTATAGGCTATATGGCATTCAAAATACTTTATTTAAAAGGGGAGTTATAAGGGGGCCTGAATTAAGTGCGTTGTAACTTACATTATAGGCTATATGGCATTCAAAATACTTTATTTAAAAGGGGAGTTATAAGGGGGCCTGAATTAAGTGCGTTGTAACTTACATTATAGGCTATATGGCATTCAAAATACTTTATTTAAAAGGGGAGTTATAAGGGGGCCTGAATTAAGTGCGTTGTAACTTACATTATAGGCTATATGGCGTTCAAAATACTTTATTTAAAAGGGGAGTTATAAGGGGGCCTGAATTAAGTGCGTTGTAACTTACATTATAGGCTATATGGCATTCAAAATACTTTATTTAAAAGGGGGGTTATAAGGGGGCCTGAATTAAGTGCGTTGTAACATACATTATAGGCTATATGGCATTCAAAATACTTTATTTAAAAGGGGAGTTATAAGGGGGCCTGAATTAAGTGCGTTGTAACTTACATTATAGGCTATATGGCATTCAAAATACTTTATTTAAAAGGGGGGTTATAAGGGGGCCTGAATTAAGTGCGTTGTAACTTACATTATAGGCTATATGGCATTCAAAATACTTTATTTAAAAGGGGAGTTATAAGGGGGCCTGAATTAAGTGCGTTGTAACTTACATTATAGGCTATATGGCATTCAAAATACTTTATTTAAAAGGGGAGTTATAAGGGGGCCTGAATTAAGTGCGTTGTAACTTACATTATAGGCTATATGGCATTCAAAATACTTTATTTAAAAGGGGAGTTATAAGGGGGCCTGAATTAAGTGCGTTGTAACTTACATTATAGGCTATATGGCATTCAAAATACTTTATTTAAAAGGGGAGTTATAAGGGGGCCTGAATTAAGTGCGTTGTAACTTACATTATAGGCTATATGGCATTCAAAATACTTTATTTAAAAGGGGAGTTATAAGGGGGCCTGAATTAAGTGCGTTGTAACTTACATTATAGGCTATATGGCATTCAAAATACTTTATTTAAAAGGGGAGTTATAAGGGGGCCTGAATTAAGTGCGTTGTAACTTACATTATAGGCTATATGGCATTCAAAATACTTTATTTAAAAGGGGAGTTATAAGGGGGCCTGAATTAAGTGCGTTGTAACTTACATTATAGGCTATATGGCATTCAAAATACTTTATTTAAAAGGGGGGTTATAAGGGGGCCTGAATTAAGTGCGTTGTAACTTACATTATAGGCTATATGGCATTCAAAATACTTTATTTAAAAGGGGAGTTATAAGGGGGCCTGAATTAAGTGCGTTGTAACTTACATTATAGGCTATATGGCATTCAAAATACTTTATTTAAAAGGGGAGTTATAAGGGGGCCTGAATTAAGTGCGTTGTAACTTACATTATAGGCTATATGGCATTCAAAATACTTTATTTAAAAGGGGAGTTATGAGGGGGCCTGAATTAAGTGCGTTGTAACTTACATTATAGGCTATATGGCATTCAAAATACTTTATTTAAAAGGGGAGTTATAAGGGGGCCTGAATTAAGTGCGTTGTAACTTACATTATAGGCTATATGGCATTCAAAATACTTTATTTAAAAGGGGAGTTATAAGGGGGCCTGAATTAAGTGCGTTGTAACTTACATTATAGGCTATATGGCATTCAAAATACTTTATTTAAAAGGGGGGTTATAAGGGGGCCTGAATTAATTTATATTGTAACAAAACAAACTGTTACGTCCTATATATTACATTAGGAGTTAACATTAACAGTTGTGTTTGCTAAACGAGCGATATCTTGTAATACGAGCAGTACGAGGTAAAAGCAGGTGTCATGGGATAGATTCTTAGTCAAAGCAAAAGATTCCAGTCAGTCAAGCAGTCAGAAGTGGTTCCGTTAGTGACAGTGAAAATATTTTCTTTAAATGTTCAAGAAGTTTACTAAGCAGTAAAACAGGTGAAAGAAACTAAAAAAAGAAAATACAGTACAGCAATGTAATTTGTGTTTCAATTTTATATTAAATTTTACCCAAAGTATACTGAATTTTATATGAATAAAAGGTTGTCAAACGAATTAATCTGAGTTTGCATTTTTTTTTATGGAGAAAGTCGCTTTGATATGTGAGTGTTTTGGATTGAGAGCACGTTTTCGCATTGAATTATGCTCGTAATCGAAGGTTTTACTGTAGTTCTAAATCTTTGTTTTTATATTTAACTGCAATATATGAAAAATAAACAGTCTTTATATATATATATATATATATATATATATATATATATATATATACATCTTTATTATACAACTTTTAACACTATTTCACTTCGGAATATGTATTATATAGCTTTCGCGTGTTAAATATTGCATTACCTGGTTAACTAGTTTGAGCCTGTTATTGGCCTAAAGATGGTCAATAACAGGCTGAAACTAGTTAACCAGGTACTGTAATATTTAACACGCGAAAGCTATATAATATTGTAAATTTTATTACAGTACTAGACAACAATGTAATTTTATTATCTCAACAATAGGATTTGCTCTCCACACAGCAACACAGCGTTCGTTATTGCACTCCACAAACGACAATGATAATTTACTTGGACTATTACGAACAACAATGAACTGTTAATCTTAACTAATATTCAAAAAGCACTATTTACAACACAGAACTGTCAGTTCTCAGTTCACAGTTCTTCTAGCTCAGTCACTCAAGTTCACAGTATCTCGAACTCAGGTCCCTCCAACTGCGCTCCATTGCACCCGAACTCAGGTCCCTCCAACTGCGGTCCACTGCACTCGAACTCAGGCCTTCTAATGCTCACACAGTTGCGGACGCACACTCAAGTCGAACTCCGTACACAAGACTGGCTGGCTTGCTCTGTTCACTGGCTTACTGACTGAACTAATCATGAATGAATCTGTCGTTCATTCGCGTCCGTAATTTATAACCACAGCGACGTAACCGAGAAAGTTCGAGTTCGCGATTTTTCCACTTCGACGGACTTCTCGGCCTCTCTAGGCAAGCAGGAGATGCGCGCTCAACCTCCCCTCGCCGCGTCGCCCTTTCCCCTCTCTTCTCTCCGCCATAGTACAGTCCCAGGAAGCAGATGCCTCTTCTCCGTCGGTCGTGAGATCGAATCTCACGTGGCCGTCACAATATATATTCCTAAGTCTCTATATACCGTGTATCAAAAAGATGGACCTAATTTCAAAGCTCTACATCCCGCAATAGCAATAAGTAGGGCTAGGATTTTGATGAAATTGCATCTTTTTTCTAGTAAGCCAGAAACATAGCTGCTTTAGTATTTATATGTTATGTGATTTGTTAGGGCATTTTTTTTTTTTTGCATTTTTTGCCTGTTTCAACTCATAACAGTATCTTTTGTGTTATTCGGACATTTTTGAGGCATTTTCATTTAATTTTGGCCACAGATCCCCATTATTAATATACACTAATGTTTATTTCCTTTGATATTTTGTCTATAAACATTTTGTCCATTAATACCCTTTATTTTTTACTTGGTTATTTAACGACGCTGTACCAACTACGAGGTTATTTAGCGTCGATGGAGTCGGTGATAGTGATATGATATTTGGCGAGATGAGGCCGAGGATTCGCCATAGATTACCTGACATTTACCTTACGGTTGGGAAAAACCAGATAATCAGCCCAAGCGGGAATCGAACCCGCGCCCGAGCGCAACTCAGGATCGGCAGGCAAGCGCCTTAACCGACCGAGCTACGCCGGTGGCCAATACCCATTTGTTTTGTATAATATTTTAACAGTTTTTCTACACAAATTTGCACTTTTAACGTAGGCCTAATATACCCCATGTAATGGATCAGTCCAACCATCCCTTCAATATAGACTCCTCTATACCTGCTAATTCCGTATAAGAGTGGCCTTGTGATCGACTACATGGACATTACATCAGGTAAAATAATTAATTAAAGTGTACCACTTAGAAAAATGTATGTAAAATTAAATAAACTTAAATGTTGGTACTAGAATTTATTTTAATTACTAGTCCTAGTCCAAATATTAAATAGCACAAAACTCCTTTTCCTATTAAGCCAATTTTAGAATGTAAAATCAACTTTTAGGGAATTTTAAGGGCATTTTTTTAAGATTTTTAGGTCATAAATGCAATATTTTTTAGGACATTTTTTATGATTTATAGGTCATCAAAATCCTAGCCCTAGCAATAAGTTATAATTACATAACAAATTGCATATAGTTTAGTGAGTCGCCATGTTTTACTCCTCATGCTACAAAACAAATGCTCTGTGCCCTCCACCTTCTGCATGGACAACATCTTAATTTCTTTAATATGATTTTTTCAATTTAACACATTATCGATTTGTAAGCCAAGAAATTTGGTTGTTGTTTCTATTAGGGATGTTGATGTTTTACTATTTTTGTGCGTAGTTAAATATAACTTAAATATTATTCTTCCGAACTTATTACTGTTCTTCAGCTCCCAATAGATTAATTTTACTCTATAACTCATAGTCAATAATCCCGCATAGGTTTGAGTAATCCAACGGATGAAACTGACTTGGTTCTACACTGACAGTGCTTAGCTATAAACATAGCCTCGTCACTTTTTTCTGTCTACTTTTTGTGCGACATTCTCCTTTCCGGAACGTTTTATTCCTAAATGTTCGGGACGTTACTAGATGTCGCTCTTGTGATCCGTCCGACATCAACTTTATCAACTTCTGGCTTCAAAGGCATCTTGCAGGCTTCGCTTTCCAACTCTCTTTTGTCTGTCTTGTTATGACATTGCTATGTTACAGGTCGTAGACTGTAACACGTGCAATTTCTCATATTTACCGAAGGGACACTTCAAAAGAATTTTCGCGTGTGTCGAGATTCTTTGTGCTAAATATAATGCCGTCTTATACCTATTTTTTTTCAATAGAATTCCATGTCAACGATCCTTATAACCTTTCACGGCATTTTTGTACACGTCTGTATTATTTAAACTGTATTCTAGTTGAATTCTTTTATGTTGATACATGGTACAAATTATGTTATCATCAGCTGAAAACTAGTAATTAAATTACGACAAGAAAACCATCAATTGAAGAAAAAGGGGAAGACAAAGAAAACAGACATGGACGGAGGAAAAGAAAGATTTATAAGATATGGTAAAGAAGTGAAGTAGAAACAGAATATAAGAAGAGAAAGAATGAGACATACCGTAGAAGTACTAATATTACCAGTGCTACCATTACTAACAGGTCTATTATGAGTACTATAGGCCTACTATTACTAGTACTATTACTAGTACTAGTACTGATAACAGAGAGGGTTTGGAATTGAATGGATTACATGAGCTGATTGTCTATGCGGATGACGTGAATATGTTAGGAGAAAATCCACAAACGATTAGGGAAAACGTGGGAATTTTACTTGAAGCAAGTAAAGAAATAGGTTTGGAGGTAAATCCGAAAAGACAAAGTATATGATTATGACTCGTGACTAGAATATTGTACGAAATGGAAATATAAAAATTGGAAATTTATCCTTTGAAGAGGTGGAAAAATTCAAATAACTTGGAGCAACAGTAACAAATATAAATGATACTCGGGAGGAAATTAAACACAGAATAAATATGGGAAATGCCTGTTATTATTCGGTTGAGAAGCTTTTGTCATCTAGTCTGCTCTCAAAAAATCTGAAAGTTGGAATTTATAAAACAGTTATATTACCGGTTGTTCTATATGGTTGTGAAACTTGGACGCTGACTTTGAGAGAGGAACAGAGGTTAAGGGTGTTAGAGAATAATGTGCCTAGGAAAATATTTGGGGCTAAGAGGGATGAAGTTACAGGAGAATGGAGAAAGTTACATAACAAAGAACTGTGCACGCATTGTATTCTTCACCTGACATAATTAGGAACATTAAATCCAGACGTTTGAGATGGGCAGGGCATGTAGACGTATGGGCGAATCCAGAAATGCATGTAGAGTGTTAGTTGGGAGGCCGGAGGGAAAAAGACCTTTGGGGAGGCCGAGACGTAGATGGGAAGTTAATATTAAAATAGATTTGAGGGAGTTGGGATATGATGGTAGAGACTGGATTAATCTTGCACAGGATAGGGACCAATGGCGGGCTTATGTGAGGGCGGCAATGAACCTCCGGGTTCCTTAAAAGTCATTAGCAAGTGAGTGAGTATTATTATTATTATTATTATTATTATTATTAGTAGTAGTAGTAGTAGTAGTAGTAGTAGTAGTAGTAGTAGTAGCAGCAGCAGTAGTATTGTTATTACTAATAGAAAACATACAAATATGAAAGGAAATGAAGTAAAATATACTGTTAAACAACCGATCATGGTCGTGTGACGGTCCTTTTATATGGGAGGTCCGGAACTCGAATCCAGGGGCCAGCTATCCTGTCTTGGGTTTTTCGTGGTTTCTCAAGTCCCTCCTAGGTGAATGCTGGGATAGTACCAATTAAAAGGGCCACGGCTCGAATCTTTCCCAATTCTACAATCCTTTGCACCTCACGACAGGCCTACCATCTATCAGAGAAGTATAGCAACTTGCTGAGTGTGCTGCCATCTACCATGAGAAAAGAGCAATATGGAACCACTTAAGAGTGGAAATGCATAAAAATAAAAGAGAAATGTAAATATTTAAAAAGGAAAGAGTGGCATTAAGAAAGCAAAGAAAGTAAGAAACAAGATAGGTAAGGTGGGATGGAATAAAAACGAGAGGAAGAAGCAAAAAAATAATGAATAAGGAGAATATGGAAAGAAATAAGGTAATGAAAGAAAAATGGATAAAAAAAAGTAACATTGAGAGAAAGAAGCGAAGTGACAGAAGAAAGGAAAGAAGCAAGGAGGCCTGACAGACAAGGTTAATGAAAGGAAAAGAAAAGAAAGTATGAAAAAGGATAGAATAATAAAGAAGGAAGTTCTGAAGAACAGAAATTGACAGGGCAATAACGATATTTCGTATCTGGGAACTGAAACTCACCTGCATCTACTCCACTACTCCACATCTTGTTACCAAGAATCTGTCTTATCTCTAGTTGCATCAGAGCAGATAACGATATCAGTAACCCATTTCTTCATTAGTTGAGCCATGTTTTTCTAATCTTACAAGACGTCTTACATTCCCGACACGAAGGCAACAATCAAACAGATCATAATCGCGTTTTGAAAGCTGAACAATGGGAAATATTTAAATTGAAACCCTGGTTGTCTCTCTCTTTTTTACGTACCCCTGTCTTCTTTGTTATATGGAGTAAAAAGTAGAGATGAGGCCGGGTAGATTACTCTCTAATTCATGCCTGGCTTTGAGCAGGGGTCCGCCGCCTTCTGATTGAAATGCTGCTGTTGGCTAGCCTGCTACGCTTATCATAACTTGTGCGTGATAACATCTCCACATGACTCTGCACTTCTGTCTTCACTTGTTCTTACTTAAACCTTCTTTACTTTAGATATGCTGCATTTCTTTATTAAGTCACCCTCATAACTTTTATTCGTGTAGCAACATTATCCAATATTGTTCAAGCACATAAAAACTGTAATACGCTCTATTTCTTCCTTTATTATCCACTTTATTTGGTTCATCTCATTTTTCTTTATCCCTTTCTTTCATACCTTTCTTTCTTCCTACCCGCGTTTGCTTCTTTCTTTCATTTTTTCTTTCTTCTTTCCTCTCCTTTATTTCTTTCTTCCTTTCCTTTCTGTCTTCAATGTTCTATATCTTTTTCTTTATCTCTTCTTTCGTTCCTTCCCTTCCCTCTTTTACCTCTTTCTTCTTCTCCTTTATCTTTTACTTTCACTCCTTTCTCCCTTGTTTTTCATCTCTTTTTCATTCAATTAAATCATTTGTTTCTTTTCTTCCTAATTTCATTCATTCATTTATTCATTTCTTTTTTCTTTTTCTTTCTCTCTTTCAGTCAATTCTTTCTTTTTTCCTTTCTCTTTTTCATTCCTTTGTTCCTTTATTCCATTTTATTCCTTTATTTTACTCATGTAACCATTTTCTTTCCCTTCCTTTGTTTCTTTCCTCTATTTTTCCTGTTCTACCTTTTCCTTTCAATCCTTGCTTGTGTTTCTTTTCATCCTTAATCCTTTCATTTGATTTAAAATGTATTTTTTCTGCAAACTGTATTGTTCCAGCTATATTCTTCGCTAGCTGGTGACTCATTTTTTTTTTGTTTTCTTTCTTTCTTTTTTTTTTTTTTGGTGTATGATTAGTTGAATACTTGAAGTAAACAAGGATTTAAGTATCATTTTCAAACTTTCTAGGAAATGAATCATAATCAGACATCGGATTTTTAGAAGAGAGAAGGAAGTGGAACACATGGAAAGAAACAAGAAAACGAAACTGAGAAAATAAATAAAGATATAACGAGAGGCCGAAAGAAAGAATACATAACGAAAAATGGAGGGAAGAGAATGCAGGAAGAGAGGAAACAAAAGAAAAAGAACTGAAAAAGAAACAAATGAAAAGCGAAAATGAAAGGGAAGTATTATAAAATGAAAATATAAAGATAATTACTTAAAAATATAAGAAGCAGGAAAGGAAAATATGAAATAAATCAAACAAGGAAATGAATAAAATAAAGTAAAGGAAGAAATAGCCTAGTAAGAAAAAAGAAAGAAAGAAATTAAAAATAAATTTATTCCCATATGTAGCCTGCTTGTAGATTTAAATGAAGTAATGTAATTTTTAGAAGATGGTATTACAGAGATATGATGAACATGAATTGAAAATAAAAACAAGAGATTAAAAATGAGAATTAAAATGCGCAATCATCTGATGTGCTGTGCCGTGATGTTTTCCTGGAATAAGTCGCTGTATTATAATCGAAGGTGTGTAAAAGAAGTCACCTTTGAAATAGTAAATTTTGTTTTATTGTGATTGTGGGGCGTGTGGTGACAATAGCATTGTGTTACCATTTCAGTTCCTTCCCAGCGCCGAGATAACACACAATGCATTTACATGGCCTCCGCATAATAATTGAACTATTAGGCCGCACAATAAGATAAATAGCGCCATTGTTTACAATCTTACAACGTTGCCATGACAATGTATCTAGATCGAGGCGAGCCCGCAGCGTGGCTGTACTAAACTGCTGCTTGTCGACTCAGAAACCTTTTTCTGGTCTGGTTTCCGAACGAGGTTTATCCTTGTATGACGGCCATCTGTGAATGAATTGACAGTTGAAGGGGAATAAGTAGAGGCATGAAAATATCGCAATTGCGATAAAAATAAGAAGAATGCTTTTTGCGTCTATTTCTCTTTTGTTTATATTTCATAACAATAATTGCAACATGTTGAAGCCAGTTTCATTATTGTGAATTAATGTTTTAAGTAAATATTACCGCGATAAATTGTATTTTCAGCGAGCGATTTCGAAGAAAGCGTAATCTTTTTTAATTTCAATTTGAACAAATTTTGTTTCGTTCTTCGTTTTGTGAAGGCTGACATACTGTGAACCGCGCATGTATAACACTGATCTTTGCTTTCGTCTGCTACAGAGAAGGTGGACCAGAGAGTATAAACTCTGGAACTCTCTGACGTTGACATGGATATCATTTCCGGGCAGGAATGAAGGGAGGCATCAGCTATTTGTAATATTTTGATTGTTGATTTCTAAATGACAATTGACGGTTGCCATTGAATTTTAACACGAACGTTAATTCATTGTTATGTTTGTTATAGGATAAGAGGTTGTCCTCAACGTATAACTGTGCACATAATTTTTGTAGTTTCATGGCTTTTGTCTGTTTGTTTGTTTTTTTTTTTTTTTTGCAACATAAATTAAAAATATTGATCAGGTATTTCCATTAGCATTTTTATATTTACTATTTACATAATTCGACCCTCCCAAGTACTAACATTGTAACTCAATTTTTTATGGTTTTGAGTTGTCCTAATTAATATGGTCTTAAATTGTTTCTTTTTCTTCCAGTACTATCATTGTAACTCTAAACCTCCCCAATTGTATCTAAAATCTCATTGTTACTCTACATATCTGTATACACTAAATTACACGATCATTTTAAAACTTCATTTTCATCTCCTGAAAAATGTAAGAAAGTGAGTTACAATGTTAGTACTTGTGAGGGTCGAATTATTACTATTATAATTTGTAATTTTGCACTTGTTGCAAAATAATGTGGCCTTCGTAGACCTATAATATCAGGGAGGCCACGAATGTATAGGCTAATTGGTAAAAGTGTGGGTTGCCCCCCCCCCCCCGTGAAAATCCTACGGACTTTATGATTTGTCAATACTGCTCTGAGTTGTCAAGAACAGAGTATAGTGGGGTTTACGTAAGATTATTTCCTGAAAAGCTAATATGGTCGTCTTTTCAATGCTGCCAACTGTTACAGATTATCACCAAAGTAGGTAAAATACTGATGCTATGTAGGCCCTACTGAAAAATAATACTGGTCATTATTTATTTATTTATTTATTTATTTATTTATTTATCTATTTATTTATTTATTTATTTCTATAACAGAGTAAAGCCTCAATTACAATAGACAATACAAATATTTGCTTAGAACGTAAAATTGGAGATAACATAAAAAAGAGATAAAACAGAGACAAATGCAAGATACAAATGCAGATACAAATGAAAAAAGAAAACAGAGAAATATGATTGAATGGCCTAATATTAAAAGGTATTTTGTCTGTCAACATGACATTTATTGGTTTGACTAAACAGTTTAAGATTCATTGACCTAACCTAGAAATGCATTTTATTTGACCACGTGAAATAATTAGTACGAGCTCCGAAAACCGAATGACACTTTAAAATGTAGTTGATGTTTATTTATTAATTATCACTGTATTATTTATTAATATTACTAATAAGCTACTAAGTTACGTTCAAATTTCGTTTTATGAACGCTGGCAGCGTCTTCAAAGGCAAACGAAGCTGTCAACATAACAGTTAGAAAGTAATTGAGGGCTTTGCCGGAAGAAAGGCGGATAGACCTATACGCCCTTCTTCTGGAAAACGGTTTAAAATGTATGGAATAATTATTAGCGAAATTTTGTTTTGATTGTACTGTATATACCTGCAGGACAGGGCTGCGTGCGTGTATAACATTTTATTCAGGTGCGTTTTAAAATCTTAGATTGCATATATCTCAATTCGCCATATTGACGTATACCCCATTTTTCCGGTAAACCCCTCAAATGTCAGTACCGAAATTCAAAACAAAGTTGCAAAAAGAAAAATCAATCTGACAACAAGAAAATCACTATAATTCACTAGTAATAAGGGGAAAATGGTTAGGTTTCACCCTTAGGGTATAAAGTAAGAAGATCAGGACTACCAGTTAGGATCACTGCTGTTGTTGCTACTGGAATCACCGAAATCTACTATCAAAGTCCGTAGGCCTACGCATCTAGCAGTAAGCCTATGTGTTTCCAATTGATTACTATTGAGGCGAACCTTTAAGACCAGTATATGTTTACCACAGTTAAGAGAGAAGTTTTATATGATATCCTTATTGAATTTGGTATTCCCAAGAAACTAGTTCGATTAATTAAAATGTGTCTCAGTGAAACATACAGCAGAGTCCGTATAGGTCAGTTTCTATCTGATCCTTTTCCAATTCACTGCGGGCTAAAGCAGGGAGATGCACTATAACCTTTACTTTTTAACTTCGCTTTAGAATATGCCATTAGAAAAGTCCAGGATAACAGAGAGGGTTTGGAATTGAACGGGTTACATCAGCTGCTTGTCTATGCGGATGACGTGAATATGTTAGAAGAAAATCCACATACGATTAGGGAAAACACAGGAATTTTATTGGAAGCAAGTAAAGAGATAGGTTTGGAAGTAAATTCCGAAAAGACAAAGTATATGATTATGTCTCGTGACGAGAATATTGTACGAAATGGAAATATAAAAATTGGAAATTTATCTTTTGAAGAGATGGAGAAGTTCAAATATCTTGGAGCAACAGTAACAAATATAAATGATACTCGGGAGGAAATTAAACACAGAATAAATATGGGAAATGCCTGTTATTATTCGGTTGAGAAGCTTTTATCATCCAATCTGCTGTCGAAAAATCTGAAAGTTAGAATTTATAAAACAGTTATATTACCGGTTGTTCTTTATGGTTGTGAAACTTGGACTCTCACTTTGAGAGAGGAACATAGGTTAAGGGTGTTTGAGAATAAGGTGCTTAGGAAAATATTTGGGGCTAAGCGGGATGAAGTTACAGGAGAATGGAGAAAATTACACAACACAGAACTGCACGCATTGTATTCTTCACCTGACATAATTAGGAACATTAAATGCAGACGTTTGAGATGGGCAGGGCATGTAGCATGTATGGGCGAATCCATAAATGCATATAGAGTGTTAGTTGGGAGGCTGGAGGGAAAAAGACCTTTAGGGAGGCCGAGACGTAGATGGGAGGATAATATTAAAATGGATTTGAGGGAGGTGGGATATGATGATAGAGAATGGATTAATCTTACTCGGGATAGGGACCAATGGCGGGCTTATGCGAGGGCGGCAATGAACCTCCGGGTTCCTTAAAAGCCAGTAAGTAAGTAAGTAAGTAAGTAAGTAAGTAAGTAAGTAAGTAAGTAAGTAAGTAAGTATATGTTTACCACAACGTGATCAATAAACTTAGATTCAATCTTAAAATGCAAAGTGTTTTCCAAAATATTCTTCATGCACAAAAGCACCTGAAAGAAATAGGTTAAGTATAAGACATGGTAATTATAGTCTTTCCTTCATATCCACTTGTGGTAGCCCTGTTAATATCATTATTTATGTTCCTGGTAACGCGTGCTTGTATAAAATAACTGTATAATTCCTGTAATCCCGTCTCGACCCACGAGTTGAATAACTCTGTTTGTAAAACTGCTGATCTGGGATTTCAGCCTAACAATGATAGCGGTGGTCACCATGACGCTGCAGAAATTGGCCCTTTTTTATCAGCAGCTTTAAGAGCAGGTTCACCGTCTTTGAAATTAAACAGCGAGTTCAGTAACAAAAACAAGTTACAAAGCAGGGCTGTGTAAACACGTGCCAAGAGCGTCAAAAAATGTCAGAAAAATTATTTATTTAAGACTTTTAAGGGTAGTATTTAGTACTGTGGAATATTCTCCAGACAATTGCTTCTGAGCAAGAATGTGATATCTCTTTGATCATTAGTAAAACGTCAAGTTTCAGATCGTTGTCAGCGGACGGTTTACATATTATCCATTAGGCCTATATCTGTCATGTCTATATTACCCGAATTTCGCTTCTATTCTATTCAAGTTGACTCAGAAATAGATGGCCGATTTGGATGAATTTTGTTGACACTTGGTAGGTAGAATTTGCCATCTACTAAAGATTAATTTTCTGGTCCTGCAGAAAACGGGCTCTTAAGTGTTGTAGGAAAAATTCACCATTAAAATGGGACACACTCACGGACAGGAGAACGCGAATTCGATTATGCGCACTGTTCAAAACATACAGAGGTGAGCCTGCCTGGAGAGGAATAAAAAATAGGTTGCAGCCGCCAAATTACTCTTCAAGGAACGACCACTCATATAAATTGAGGGAAAGAAGGCAGAGGACGGACACTGGAAAGTTTTCTTTTCTCAATCGTACTATCAGGGACTGGAATGCTTTACCTGCAGACTTACTAAAGGCTTTACCAACAACCAAAAATGCATTTAAAAATAGGCTTAAGGACCTTACTAATAGACGGTAATTATACACAGTATTTAAAGGGTGTAAATGATATGTTGTTATTGAAGTGTTGTATCAGTGAAGAATTATGTTGTGTCAGTGAAGTATGTTGCATCAGTGAAGAATTATGTTGTGTCAGTGAAGTGTGCTGTGTAAGTGAAACGTGTTCCTGTCAGGGAAGCTTTATAGTTTATAGTGGCAGTGCAAAAAATTTGAACAGTGAAATGTTTTTGAAGTGTTAGTGAAATCAGGATAGAATCAGTGAAATGTGTCGTAGTTCCAGTGCAGTGAGTGAGTTGACAGCGAAATGAGTGTAATGTTGAAAGGTACTTGTGCAGATATGAACATATACTCGTGGGTTTTAGTTCGATCTTAGTTTTAAGATACAAATTAGAATATTTCAAATGTTATTTTAAGTGATCGTTTCATTTAATTTAGTATATTCCCTGTTGTTGTTGTTATTATTATTATTATTAGTATTAATTATTAGTATTATTATTAATTGTATTTTTAATTAATAAGTTTATTATTGTCATTATTGAGTGTAATTAGTTACCACTGCCACCGGGTATATACCCATTGCAGTGTGAATAAATACATACAATACATCTGTTATGGTAATAATTGATAGCCTATTATTCGATTCTATTCGATCCGGTGCTGTGGATTGAACTTCGGCGTAGCTCAATGGTTACAGCGCTTGGTACGTAGAACCAAGGACCCGGGTCCGATCCCCAGCGCAGGAGTGAATTTTTCTCCCTTAATATCAATTGTTACCATAACAGATACATTCTGTAGGACCAAAAAATTAATCTCTACGTAGATTCTTCAAGCAACAGTGCATATTACTGTACAGATTACTGTGGAATCTCGGCCACCAAGTCACTCAACTGAGTGCGCTCCTTGTATAATGGCAGTTGACTTAATATGAATGTCAACATAACTTACATGTCGAACTTGGAGTCAGGACAAAAAAGGGAAAAACACTGGAGGAGAGGCATTCGATCCGGTGCTGTTGATTGAACTTCGGCGTAGCTCAATGATTAGAGCGCTTGGTACATAGAACCAAGGACCCGGGTTCGTTCCCCGGCGCCAGAGCGAATTTTTCTCCTGTAATATCGATATAATTTGCCAGCTTTTCCGTATGCTTTACCTAATCTCAAAGTGAATTGAATTTTCCCCAGAACGATAGCAGATGAACAAACGAACAAAATTTCCACCAATCTTAAAACAGACCCTGCTGAGTTGATTGATAACCACAATAAGAAACTAGGATTGTTTTCTTTCAGTACACAATAATTAAATACTGGAGTGACAAATTTTGTTTCGTTTTTTTTTTCGTTTGGTATCATTTTTCAGGAACTATTTGTCAGAATTTTATGACAATTTCTATATACATTGTTTATTAATAATTTGACATTGTAGGAAAATATTTTTTGATATAAAGTCTTAATTGTTTCTTTTAAAATGATCAATTACCTTAATAAAATTCTTTGGTCGGCGGGAAAAGGCACACAAGTAAAAAAAATGAAATTTTTAAGAGAGACTTTTTTTTTTAATTTATTCTTAACTAAATAAAGTATAATAATGAAATTCATGTATGTTGGTCAAAGTAAGACCCTTTTCAATTTAACATACAAGAAATGTTATTTCAAAAATTAGAAAAAAATAACCTACTGGACTGGTACTGATTAGGTACAACAAAAAAAAAAAAAATAGACTTTTTGACCTATGTACCTTTTCCCGCCTACCAAAGAATTATGGTTATCATAGTGTTTTAATTGGTTTATTTTACGACGATTTATCAACTGCTATGGTTATCTAACATCAGACTGATATGAAGGTGATAATTTAATGCCAGCGATATGAATCCAGGGTCCAACGCCGAAAGTCACCCAGCATTTGCTCTTGCCTCTACCAGCTTGTCCAAATCAGGATTTGAACCCAGGCCCGCTCGTTTTGCGATCAGACATGCTAACTGTTATTCCTCAGCGGTGGACGTGATTATGTTAATTAATAAATTAAGAAAACAGTAATTAAGACTTTAGGTTAAAAAAGCTTCCATCTACAATGCCAAACTGCTAACAAATAATGTGTATAAAAATGTTTATTCAGTTCTGAGAGATAGTTCCTGACAAAATGGTACTGTACCAAACGGGGGAGAGAAAGAATTGTCACTCCAATGTTTAATTATTGTCAACTGAAAGAAAATAGCCCTAGTTACTTATTGTATGTGTCTATCAACTCAATTTTATTATTGGTGAAAATTTTGTTTTTGTATCTCCTACAGTTCTCGAGAAAATTCGGTTTCTTTTGAGGTGCATACTCTTGTTATGTACGTCTTCTGTCACTAAAATCTATCACCATCAGAATCTCTTCTCTCTTTTTCTGTTAAGAATATCTTATTTTGTTTATTTCACCAATAAAACTGTTCTCATAACACAGGGCCTAGCAAAATGTATCAAAAATAAAATTATTACCATAGTAACAACAACCATACTGCTTCTGTGTAAAATAAATGAAGTACTGCATAAGAAATAATATAATATTATACGCTTTTTCTGATGGTATTAAAAAACTATAGGGTGTCATTTAAAAATGCTCTCGATGACGTCATAATTCACACAACAACAGTCGCAAAAATATTTTGTTTCCAAAAACATATTCCTTTTTAAATACAAGATTTGACGCGTCTGAGCTTTTTGTCCAAAATTCCCTCTTTAAATGTAATTGTAATTATATGTTATTTAAAAAAAAAAACCTGAATGTGTTTCATTAGCGAAATGACCAGTCTAGTATATACAGTCACGAAGCTTGAGTTGTGAGGGTGCTAGGAACAATAGACTGTGCAGGTACTATTTCGCATTGTCTGTAATGAGACGACAGTAACGATCCTAGTGGTTAGCAACTATCTATGTATACATATTTATTACATACTAGCCGTACCCGTGCACTCCGCTGCACCTGTTAGAAATAAATATAAAGTAATTACATAATTAAAATAGGACATTTGATCCAGGGAACATTCGTGTTTGATAGAAGGATAAATCGTTTAATATGTTACTTAATTTAAATTGTATTTAAATGATTAAAATTCGATCATTTTGGTCCAGAGAGCACTCAGAAGTTACTGTAATAACATTATAGCATTATGTCCATCTGGAGAAGCTACACTTTCCAATGGTGAAATAATAATTAATTATACAAATCGGTTAATTTATCTTCCGATATTACTTCATACAAACATATAAACATTCTCTATGGGCTATGTTTCATAGCTTTCGATTGTTGCTGTCCAAGGCCCCTTATAGACGTAGTCATTTATTTTCATTTCGTTACACTGCCTTAGATGACATTGCATTTTAATTTTAAAACTCATTTATCTCATTAAATATCAGTCCTATCAAAATTTTGCAAAGAATAAACCTTTCGGAAATATTTTTAAAGAAACTTTTGTTATGCAATATATTTCACAAAAATCAATAATAAGCGAGATATTTAGATTTATTTAATTCAGGTCCCCTTATAACCCCCCTTTTAAATAATGTATTTTGAATGTCATATAGCCTAAAATCAAAGTTACAGCGAATTTAATTTATATTCCAATTTTCATATAAATCGGTTCAGCCATTATTGCGTGAAAAGGTAACAAACATCCAGACAGACAGACAGACAGACATACAAACAAAAATTAAAAAAAACCGACTTTCGGTTTCAGGGTGGTCAATTATATATGTTAGGACCAATTATTTTTGGAAAATCGAAAATTACCAGAAAAATTTCGGCTACAGATTTATTAGTAGTATAGATTGAGCTTCGTGACTGTATATACTAGACTGTGAAATGACTATGTCGCATGTTTCCCGGACGGAGAGATGGTCTATAGTGATTTACTTGTAGACTAGGCCTACTACATATTTTAGAAATAGTTTTGTATAATTTTATTAATGAATTTGTTTATTCTCGTAGCCGCAATTAAGAAAGATGCGTCCCTCTCTCTCATTTTACGTAAGTTTTTTTTTTCTTTTTTCTTCAGGAAACATAAGCCATTGCAATGAATTTAAGTGGGTATGAACTTAAAAATTCTTCTTTCTTTAAGTTTTTATTCCCTGCCCGCAGGTATCGCATTACGTTGAGAGCAAAACTTCTTAAATGGATTGCTTGAGCGTTTTACACTAAAAAGAATATCGTGAGCCTAAGAAGTTTTTCCCTGTCGTTGCCTCCACTGTCCAGATGATTAGAAGATGGAAGGGGCCTCTGCTAAAGATAGAATAATGAGCTCTGTGGTCTTTACTGTAACAAACCAACCATGGAGAACAGAATAGCCCTCACTTGTTATCTAGCCACACCCGTAATTGGACAAAGCGCCGCCAGATTGGGTATTGAGCGTAATTAGAAGTCTGAACATCATCACCTTCATTACTCCCCTCTGCTGGGCGCTTCTACAAGTAACTACATATCACTATTGTGGTGAGCGTTTTACACGCAAGCGCACATCATTATGTTGAACACATTACGTAATTGCTGCATACAACCTATCCAGCTTTTTGTCTGTGTTTAGACTATTTCAAAAGCGAATAAAATATTTCATAACATTTAAAATATCTTCATCATAAATTGCACTGGTTAGGTCTCCCGGTTTAATTCGGTTTCACGAAGTTTTGTTTACTTACTTACTGGCTTTTAACGAACCCGGAGGTTCATTGCCGCCCTCACATAAGCCCGCCATCGGTCCCTATTCTGAGCAAGATTAATCCAGTTCCTACCTCTCTCAAATCCATTTTAATATTATCTTCCCATCTATGTCTCGGCCTCCCTAAAGGTCTTTTTCCCTCCGGCCTCCCAACTAACACTCTATATGCGATTCTGGATTCGCCCATACGTGCTACATGCCCTGCCCCTCTCAAACGTCTGGATTTAATGTTCCTGATTATGTCAGGTGAAGAATACAATGCGTGCAGTTCTGTGTTGTGTAACTTTCTCCATTCTCCTGTAACTTCATCCCTCTTAGCCCCAAATATTTTCCTAAGCACCTTATCCTCAAACACCCTTAACCTACAGTGGGTGATCAAATTATTAGGGACACTTGGTAAAAGTAGGAATTTCATCTTCAAATTCACATAAAACACAAGTAATCTGGATTTTCTCAACTGGAAAAGCTTTATTACTCTAAATAGTGTTTTATAAACAATATTATTGTATGAACACAAAATCACCATGAAATAAACAAGAAAACTAATATTTTGTCACACATCTCTTTGCAGCAATTACAATTTTAACTCTCTTTGGCATACTAGAAATGCATTGAAGACAATTGTTTTTAATTTCTTGGCTGTGAAGCCACATATTGATCAGTTTTTCTATTAAAGATTGTTTATTTGTAATACTTTCTGCATGAATTTGCCTCTTCATTAGCTCCCAAATATTTCCAATCGGATTAAGTTCCGGAGAGTTACCAGGCCAATCCAGAACCTTAATTTTGTTGTCAGACAGGAATTTTGTCACCTTATTTGCCTTGTGACAGGGCGCAGAGTCGTGCATGAACACAAAATCACCATCTGGAAACCATTCACGGACTTGTGGAAGAAGCCGTTCCTTCAGAACCTTTATGTATTGTTATTGTCTCATCATTCCTTGAACAAAATACAGACGACCAGTTCCATGACCACTAATCACCGACCACACCATGAGGCTTAGAGGATGTTTAACATTCTTCTACATAGAAAGGCGCCAATGAGAGATGCTGGAACCAACATATCTTCTATGAAAACCCGTCGGAGAATCAAAGAGTTAGGGTTTTCATGTCGCGCTCCAACCAAGAAACCATTCCTGAAACCATACATGGTGAAGAAGCGTCTCTTCTGGGCAAAGCAGCATCAATCTTGGACTGTGGATGATTTGAAAAAAGTGAGTTGTTTGCCATTCACATGATTTCTTTGTTAGTCACAATTTTACTTTGTGCAAATGTGTTTTATGTAGGCCTACTGTTTATTTTTTTTTTCAGGTGTGTTTTTCAGATGAATCTACCATACAGATACTTGCTGACAAATCTCTGTTCGTTAGAAGGCGTAAAGGTGAAAAGTACAATAATGACTGTATTATGAAGACTGTTAAACATCCTCTAAGCCTCATGGTGTGGTCTGTGATTAGTGGTCATGGTCGTCTGTATTTTGTTCAAGGAATGATGAGACAATATCAATACATAAAGATTCTGAAGGAACGGCTTCTTCCACAAGTCCGTGAATGGTTTCCAGATGGTGATTTTGTGTTCATGCACGACTCTGCGCCCTGTCACAAGGCAAATAAGGTGACAAAATTCCTGTCTGACAACAAAATTAAGGGAACCAGGTAGTAACTAGGGTTAATAAATCTGAGTTCTTATTTTGTGTTTTAAAAACGTATAAAACTTGCTCTTTAAAACAGTATAAATATTGTAGGGTGGGTAGTTATGCAGATAAACCCTTTAAATAACCTCTTGAAATTTGACGGTGCATGTAATTCATACATCCTTCTTTTTTTCTTTAAATGCAGTTTTCCATAAGTTGACATTTTTCAAACTTAAGTGCATTTTTCTCTGAAACTACTTAATCAATTTACATAAAATTTTATAGTGTTTTTTTGTAGCCTGTGTTCTACTTAGTAGACCTACGAGTTTAACAATTTCACACACATAACACGAGAAAAAAAAATATATGCATTGAAAAAAATTGCAAAAAAAATGTTAAACAAAGTTCAATATTTTTCTATTTCACTAGGGGTGAAATATTGAATCAAATTTAGCTTTAGAATTTACACTATACATTACTAGATAATTAAAAAAACTACAAGATATATGAGTGAAAATTGTAGCAAGTAATGTGCACCTGAAGAATGAGGTACACCTAGCAAAGTGGGAAAACAGGTTATCAGTTAGGATCTTTCTTTTGCACTTGGATACGAAAGTAATTAGTTGTCTCTTATACCACTGAATTCAGAATGGTTGATTGTATAGGCATGAAAATTGTTATTTTAATCTAAGCACTAAAAGCCTAGAAATATTGAACTAAACTTTTGTACTGAAATTGTTTAATCGCACAGGCATCACGACCCAGTTCCCTTAAGGTTCTGGATTGGCCTGGTAACTCTCCGGACCTTAATCCGATTGAAAATATTTGGAAGCTAATGAAGAGGCAAATTCATGCAGAAAGTATTACAAATAAACAATCTTTAATAGAAAAACTGATCAATATGTGGCTTCACAGCCAAGAAATTAAAAACAATTGTCTTCAATGCATGTCTAGTATGCCAAATAGAGTTAATGCTGTAATTGCTGCAAAGGGATGTGTGACAAAATATTAGTTTTCTTGTTTATTTCATTCCATATTCATTATTACACAATTAAATATGTAATAATATTGTTTATAAAACACTATTTAGAGTAATAAAGCTTTTCCAGTTGAGAAAATCCAAATTACTTGTGTTTTATGTGAATTTGAAGATGAAATTCCTACTTTTATCAAGTGTCCCTAATAATTTGATCACCCACTGTATGTTCCTCTCTCAAAGTGAGAGTCCAAGTTTCACAACCATAAAGAACAACCAGTAATATAACTGTTTTATAAATCCTAACTTTCACATTTTTTGACAGCAGACTAGATGATAAAAGCTTCTCAAGCAAATAATAACACGCATTTCCCATATTTATTCCGTGTTTAATTTCCTCCCGAGTATCATCTATATTTGTCACTGTTGCTCGAAGATATATGAACTTCTCCACCTCTTCAAAAGATAAATTTACAATTTTTATATTTCCATTTCGTACAATATTCTCGTCACGAGACATAATCATATACTTTGTCTTCTCGGGATTTACTTCCAAACCTATCTCTTTACTTGCTTCCAGTAAAATTCCCGTGTTTTCCCTAATCGTTTGTGGATTTTCTCCTAACATATTCACGTCATCCGCATAGACAAGCAGCTCATGTAACCCGTTCAATTCCAAACCCTCTCTGTTATCCTGGACTTTCCTAATGGCATACTCTAGAGCAAAGTTAAAAAGTAAAGGTGATAGTGCATCTCCTTGCTTTAGCCCACAGTGAATTGGAAAGTCTAAAATTATCTTCAACGTTTTCTAGATCTGTCGACATTTAGTTTTTCAATAGATTTAGATATATTTACATATTTGTGAGAATAGTTTCTCAAATCTGGTAAGCCTACTTTCATCGCTTGTAGCCATTTCGCTTCAGAAAACTGCTGAAATCGAAACAATGACGAAATCTCGACCATGCTCGCAGTTTCTATGTTTACTTAAATGATTAGGCTTACTCGGAAGCAAGTACGAGTAACTTAATGGACAATGTGAAAAACACGCAGTTTTTAAGTTAACGTCTGCAATTTTGAGCGACTATGCTTCATTTTAATATGGTCATTATAAAATGCTAGTCGCATTGACTTTACAGTTGCTTAAAATCTAAAGGCATGTTAGTGGGTATCATAAGTATTCGCGGGATAAAAACATCTCCTTTCGTTTTGCCAGTTCATATTGTCACTTCTATTACGTTTTGCATGAGTGTTTTTCACACCAATTCTTGTTCCATTGCATAATAATGGTAGGTCAATATTTCTCAATAGTAAGTTACTATTGGTGATTAAATATTAAGTTATAATTTATATGGTGGCAATCTTTGTGGTTTTAAAGAATTAAATAATTCAGTTGCATAAAACAGAGCCTGCTCACTATCTACAACTATATCGAGAAACTCATAATATGGTTCTTGACTGCGTAAAGATACTTATTGCATGAATTGTGTAGATTTTGGCCTTCATGATGTGTATCAACAATGTTATTTAATTTCGTGTTATTTTTTTCCACGGCTTCGTGAAAGTCGATGTTGAATACAACATACAATAATAAATAACAATTGACTGTAGAAGATTGCATTTCAGTATTATACATGAATGTTTGATCGTATTTGTTTTAATTTTTTACCTTTTAAATTAATTTAACGTCCATTTTCACAATTTTAATGTGGCCTATGTTTTTGTCCTGGTTATGAAGGTTAAATGTGCAAACTTAGGCAAATATCGGTCAAACAGTGTAGATTTGTATAGAGAACATACAAACATACAAACATACATACATACATACATACATACATACATACATACATACATACATACATACATACATACATACATACATACCTGTGGAGTAACAGTGCGTCTGACCACGAAATCAGGTGACCCGGGTTCAATTCCCGGTCGGAGCAAGTTACCTGGTTGAGATTTTTTTCCGGGGTTTTCTCTCAACCCAATACGAGCAAATGCTAGCTAACTGTCGGTGCTGGAGCCCGGATTCATTTCACCGGCATTATCATTTTCATTTCATTCAGATGCTAAATAACCTGAGATGTTGATACAGCGTCGTAAAATAACTCACTACTAATACTACATACATACATACATACCCACAGTCACTTTTATATATTAAGTTATTAGATGTGATATGGCAAGAAATTTTCTTTTCTGCGTGGCCTCGTATAGGTCTGTTTCTATCTACAAATTGAGAAATTTTCTTGCGGAATGGTTTGTCTCATTTCTATTAAGGAATGGATGTGCATTTGTTGGCAGAGTTAGAACATAATGGCCCAAGAAATGCAGTCCTTGAAATTTGAAGAAGATGATGGTGGTGTTGGTGGTGGTGGTAGTGGTGATGTTATTCGATAGACTTTACTTAATAGCAATAACTTTTCTATTCTATTCTCCTAATCATACATTAGCTGGTCAGACAACACTTTAATTGCTAACATGACAAGGAATCTCCAATTAATACTGATGTAGCATTGGTATAACTATTTCAGGAAAATGGAAGTTCCCAGAGATGACATGTCAGAACATCATGTCCACTCAACATGCATTTCGCCTTGGTATTCCACCCGACTATTGGTAAGTAAAAATAGCTATGGATTATTATGATCGCTCATGGTTGTTATTTGTGCTATTTCCTTAATGAATTTGCTATTTATTTTTCAGAAACATAGACATAGATATTATTGTGATCCGTCTTTTGTTTAACTAAAAAAGTTGGCATACTGCATGTATACATGATTCTAGTGACCCATTCAAAAGGGACGATTTTAAAGCCTTAATAATTGGGCCTATGTCACAGATCGATTTTATAAAAAGCATATTTACTCTAAATTGAAAGTACATTTATAATAACATTTAACTGTAACTTATAACTATAGACCAGTAGTGTCAGAGTTGTAAGCTCCAAAAGCAGTTGTGGAGCTAGAGTCGGAGCTTGAACTTGCTTATGTTGTGGAAGCACCGGAGCTCGGAACAGGCATAGTGGAGCGCTCCGCTCCGTTTAGGCTGTGTCTGACAACGCTGCTATAGACAGACAATATATTAATTTTGGTATCCTAAGATCTAAACAATTCCTGTTTGCAGTAAGGGAACAAGGACTTTCACGACTCACGATGTGTTGTATGCAATTAAGGCCAAAGATTTTTTTCATATTTCATAATATTTTGGTAAAATTTTCATGTTTGTCCTTATTTTTCACGATTACCCTCCTCTCTGTCAATATTCCTGTAACTACCACTTGACTTTTCAGACTAGAAGGAGATAATATAGATGTTTGGGGGCAAAGGCTAAATTGGTATTTCCCGGTCTCCGATCGGGTTAAAAACTCTAGAATAGATATTGATATTTAACCCTTGTGATGAATTTCGGTAAAGTCCGGAGGGCCTAATTAGTCAATTCCACTCTCCTCCCCTCCACGTTGGGGCCCTCTGGGATCTATTAAGATGCGAAAGAGAGAGTGGTGTGCGGAAAGCAACGGGAAGCTACCGCATTTATCGTTCCCAAGAAAACTGCAAACATGGCATGATGATTCTTTCCACGGTAAGCATCTTCTGCGGATCTGTAGAGAAAAAAACTAAGGAAGAAACTAGTGAAGTGCTTTGAGTGGAGTGTGGCATTGTATGGGGCAGAAGCATGGACATTAGGACGAAGTGAAGAGAAACGACTGGATGTATTTTAAATGTAAATGGAGAGACAGAATAAGAAATGAAGTTATGCTAAAAAGAGTGGATGAAGAAAGAATGGTGCTGAAACTAATCTGAAGAAAAAAAGGAATTTTTTGGGTCACTGGTAAGAGGTAAAGGTAAAGGTATCCCCGTAACATGCCATGAAGGCACTTGGGGGGCATGGAGGTAGAGCCCCACGCTTTCCATGACCTCGGCACTAGAATGAGGTGGTGTGGTCGGCACCACGCTCTGACCGCCTTTTACCCCCGGGAAAGGCCCGGTACTCAATTTTATAGGAGGCTGAGTGAACCTCGGGGCCGTTCTGAAAGTTTGGCAACGAGAAAAAATCCTGTCACCACCTGGGATCGAACCCCGGACCTTCCAGTCCGTAGCCAGTTGCTCTACCAACTGAGCTAAGAAGAAACTGCCGACTGAAAAATACACTAGAAGGAATGATGAACGGAGGACGAGTTCGTGGCAGAAGAAGATATCAGATGATAGACAACATTAAGATATAAGTTATACGGAGACTAAGAGGAAGGCGAGAGATAGGAAATATTGGAGAATGCTGGGTTTGCTGCGAAAGACTTGCTCTTGGGCTGAACACTAAGAATGAATGAAACTACCACTGAACTAAACTTTTCAGACATTATAAGCAGGCAATAGAGCTGTATTTCAGAAAATATTGTATAAAGTCCAGGCCATCCATTTCACCAACATTTGGAGATTCCCAAGAGCAAGTGAAATCTCCAAATTTTCCTTTGGAATCATCGAACTCGTAGCGTTAATGAATTCCAGAAGCCGAAACAAAATACATGATTCCTTTCCGACTTTCCTCTTTCTTTCGAATCCAGCGAAAGTGTTTTCATTGTTGCCATATCTACTTTTATAAGCTACCTCGGGATCTGAATCCTCCCTAATGTAGCGCTAGCTGTTCAGATTGCCTTGAATACGTAAGAGGCGAGATCGCATATTGTATCCAATGGCGCCCCAAACCATCACACTAAGCGTTTGTCCGCTATGACGCTCAACAATGCAGGCTCTCAGATTGCGTTCACCACGGTAGCGTCTAACACGTATGCGACCATCATTGTAGGACAAGTTGAAGCGGGACTCGTCCGAAAACACTACATTTTGCCACTCAGCACGCCAGCAACGGCGTTCACGTGCCCGTTGCAGTCTGAGGCTTTGGTGGTTTCTGGAGAACGGAAGCCGACGCAACGGCATGCGAGCCACTATACTTGTTTTTTTGAAAGATGGGACATGACAGGAGCGTTGCGATCGGAAAAACAATTGAATGTCACATAGCGTGGTAGGCCTGTTGCTATGGTAACAACGGTTGAGTTGCCAAACTTACCGTTCCCACGTGGGGAGTGCTTAATAGCTCTCTTGGCGACATTATTGTGCACACAATGTTAGCATTGGTACGTTTCGTCTTTGATTCTCTGTCGATTTTTGTATTGTTTTCTTACCTTCGCGTCAATTGTCAATGAATGTTTTAACGTCAGCCATCTTAACGTCAATTGCTTGTTTCAATCAGCTGGCAGCATGGTAGTCCATATTGGCAACATAGCACTGTAGTTCCAAGCTCGGCCGCTCAACTGTCATGTCCCATCTTTCAAAAAAACAAGTATAGTCCAGCCCTCGAAAGACGGGACGAATTGTTGACGCAGATAGGTCCACACCCGTCTTCAAATCACACCCCACACTGAGAGAAACTGGAGTACTCCGGGAAAAATCCTTTGTGACATCTGATTTCTCCATCACAAATTCCATTACGACCAGACCAGGATCGAAGCCGAGTCGTCTAGGTGGAAGACTAGTGAGCTAACGCTAAGCTACAGACGCAGCTGCTGGAGGTACAGTATCTTTGGAGTTAAAAGCGCCATTTTTAGAACATCTTCTCTTTCGTTACCTGTTAGGTCTGTGTAATCACGCACCCATGGTAAGCAGACGTTTTCATCATATTCCTCATCTAATCGTGTTCTTTATATTTTGATTCATGTTATTATATTTATCATCTGGAATTGAACGGGTTACATCAGCTGCTTGAAAATCCACAAACGATTAGGGAAAACACGGGAATTTTACTGGAAGCAAGTAAAGAGATAGGTTTGGAAGTAAATCCCGAAAAGACAAAGTATATGATCATGTCTCGTGACGAGAATATTGTACGAAATGGAAATATAAAAATTGGAAATTTATCTTTTGAAGAGGTGGAAAAATTCAAATACCTGGGAGCAACAGTAATAAATATAAATGATACTCGGGAGGAAATTAAACACAGAATAAATATGGGGAATGCCTGTTATTATTCGGTTGAGAAGCTTTTATCATCCAGTCTGCTATCAAAAAATCTGAAAGTTAGAATTTATAAAATAGTTATATTACCGGTTGTTCTTTATGGTTGTGAAACTTGGACTCTCACTTTGAGAGAGGAACAGAGGTTAAGAGTGTTTGAGAATAAGGTGCTTAGGAAAATATTTGGGCTAAGAGAGATAGGAGAATGGAGAAAGTCACACAACACATAACTGCACGCATTGTATTCTTCATCTGACATAATTAGGAACATTAAATCCAGACGTTTGAGATGGGCAGGGCATGTAGCACGTATGGGCGAATCCAGAAATGCATATATAGTGTTAGTTGGGAGGCCGGAGGGAAAAAGACCTTTAGGGAGGCCGAGACGTAGATGGGAAGATAATATTAAAATGGATTTTAGGGAGGTGGGATATGATGGTAGAGACTGGATTAATCTTGCTCAGGATAGGGACCAATGGCGGGCTTATGTGAGGGCGGCAATGAACCTCCGGGTTCCTTAAAAGCCAGTAAGTAAGTAAGTATATTGATCATCGTTACTAGACATACTACTACGACTACTACCACTATTATTACTACCGGAACTACCGTGTAATGGAATAGGAAGCAGAAGCTTAATAGTAATATGCGTTACAAGAGCGGTATGATGACGTTTTCATGTTCGAGGAAAAGAGTGTAAAAGCGAAACATAGTTGAGCTTTTTTAATTTCCGAGAACATGAAAACAAACATACCGCTCGTGTATCGTACATTATTTTGTGCGAAAATCGTTTATTACATACCTCAAAGAGGAATTTCTAATTAGTTGCAATGACATCTCCATCTTGGTTTCTGTTCAATGACGGCAACTTTGGAAAACAAATATATCTATCTTCAACATTGTTCCTATAAAATGTTTTCTGTGTTTACTATTCTGCAGCAGGCCATGATATACGTCCTCCCCCCCAGTCTCTAAATGTGAACTTAAAACAAACGGTAAGGTTATGTAATCATTTATTTTTCATTTTAATATTTTAACAATATTATTTATATAACATATTGCAGTAATAACATCGGCAAGTTTAATTTTTCCGGTCTTGTTGATTTTTTCACGGCTTCCTTAATGTTACTTGCATTACAAATGCAGTAACTTTTGTGGAGTTGTAGACTTTACTTAATTTTTGCAAATATTTAAAAACAATAATTAACAGTGCAATTTAGGTGAAATTGCAGTGGTAAGTTTCCAATTTATAATTATTACTATATTGAATGTCTTTAAAAATAATATGTTAAAAGCCTAAAGAAGTAAAATGAATATGACACTTAAGCGGTAAGAATAGGGAAATTGATATGTGTGTTACGTTGGGAATACTGAATGTGGTATTTCACACTTACCGCGTATTGGTTTTGTGCGGAAAATAACCAAATACGCACGATCTCGCACAAAAAAATATTTCAATATTTCTGCACAAATTAATACACCAGTAGAAACCAGCTGATGCAAATCAGTTATGATAATTCTATTCATACCAGCCGTTGCAATGTACGGACGATTTAATCTCCATAAAATAAGCTGTTTTGAGAATCCAGTATTCAGGAGTTATGTGGAATTGAATACAGACAGGTTCAAAAATTGTTGGGTAGAATGTACGTCACGAGATGAGGGGGGGAGCGGGCATTTTTTTTTTTCTATTTTGTTGTTTTCCCCCTGATTCGACTTGGGTTCCCTCCTGCTGGCGGCGAAACAATGATCGACCTGGCAGTGCCCAGGTAGAAGAAAACAAAGCAGCAAGAACACGCGCAAGAGGAGGACGGAGAGATTAAAAAAGAAAAAGGCTTGGAGCATACAGAAAAGGACTGCCCCCTTGAACAAAACCACTTATTACTGGCTTTGACATCTTCCTCAGCTAAATTACAAGGTGGAAGGTTTGCTTGTAAAATGGTTCCAAGCTAAGTTTTCGGGTGTCCAAACTCTCACGATTTCTGGGAATGCGACCAGTGGAAAGCGTTGGAGAAAACACATTTTTGGTGCCGAGGTGCTGGACGGTTGGGTCCCATTTTTTACACTCGCACTACAAAATAATGTGTATCAGGCACGTCGCACTTTAAAAGGGGCCCCCCCTTTTTTATTTTCTTTTCCTGCAGAATTACTTTCTGCTGCCATTTATTGAGTTCGGGTGAGCCGCAGCTCAAAGGATGGCTTCTGAGTAAAGGACCCGAGGTTCGATCTCAAACGTGGCATTTGCGAACGATAATGCAGCTGCGAGGCAGATTTTCTCAGATCGTTTCCATATTCATTCACAATCTCACTTGTCATGCTATCATCTCATCGCCTCGGGCATACCACAAGCTGAATGGCAGGAGAGTCGGCTTTCCATGCTGTAGACCTGAATTCAAAACCCGTTAAGTTGGAATTCAAGGTGGGCAAAATCACTGTTCAGAAAGATTTTCTGAGGTTTTAGATTGTCTCCTGCTCTCTTTACACTATACATTCATATATGCATATATACATATATACATACATACATACCTAGGCCTACAGTACACACATACCTAGGCGTACAGTACATACATACATACCTAGGCCTACGGTACATACATACATAACTAGGCCTACAGTACATACATGCATAGGGGAGAGTCGGGTAGTATCGGACATCGGGTAATATCGGACAGTGAGTTTCTTTCATCTACCACACGATGATAGTACCTGATTGACATGGTTACGTTTCTGTAATGTCGCATAGAGAAACGTAACCATGTCATTCAGGTACTACCATATGGTGGTAGATGAAAGAAACGCACTGTCCGATACTACCCGATGTCCGATACTACCTGACTCTCCCCTACATACATACATAGGCCTACAGTACATACATATATACATACATACAAACATAGGCCTACAGTACATACATACCTAGGCCTACAGTACATACATATATACATACATACATATATAGGCCTATAGTACATACATACATACCTAGGCCTACAGTACATACATACATACCTAGGCCTACAGTACATACATATATACATACATACATACAAACACAGCCCTACAGTACATACATACATACATACCTAGGCCTACAGTACATACATACATAGGCCTACAGTACATACATACATACCTAGGCCTAAAGTACATACGTACATACCTATGTCTACAGTACATACATACATACCTAGGCATACAGTACATAAATACATACATACATATATACATACATACAGACATACATACATACATACATACATACATACATACATACATACATACATACATACATACATACATACATACCTAGGTTTACAGTACATACATACATACATACATATCTAGGTCTACAGTACATACATACTGTACATACATACATACATACATACATACATACATACCTACTGTAGGCCTAAAGTACATACATACATACCTAGGTTTACAGTACATACATACTGTATATACATACATACATACTGTACATATACACATACATACATACATACCTAGGTTTACAGTACATACATACCTAGGTTTACAGTACATACATACCTAGGTTTACAGTACATACATACATACCTAGGTCTACAGTACATACATACTGTACATACATACATACACGCATACATACATACATACATACATACTGTACATACATACATACATACATACCTAGGCCTAAAGTACATACATACATACCTAGGTCTACAGTACATACATACATACATACATACATACATACATACATACATACTGTACATACATACATACATACCTAGGCCTAAAGTACATACATACATACCTAGGTCTACAGTACATACATACATACATACATACATACATACATACATACATACATACCTTCAGTCGGCCTCGGTAGCGTAGTAGGTATAGCACTGGCCTTCTGTGCTCGAGGTTGCGGGTTCGATCCCGGCCCAGGTCGATGGCAATTAAGTGTGTTTAAGTGCGACAGGCTTATGTCAGTAGATTTACTGGCATGTAAAACACTCCTGAGGGAAACAATTTCGGGACACCAGCATTTGCTCAATCATATGATTGAAAAACTTTAAATAAATTTATAATTTTGAACTGATTTATCTGAAAAATCAAAAATGAATTGTAAGATACTTAATGTCAATCAGACAATAATATACAAACCATATCTAAACTTGAAAATAAAACTGCATACCACGAATGCAAACATTTGGTTTAATCAAAAGTGTTTAAAGGACAAATTAACACCAAACTAGGCAAAAACCAAAATCAAAAGCAAAACCTTATCAGCCAAAAAAACAAAAGCTTTAGCCGAAACAACACGGATAAAAAATGAGATCAATTTCCGACATAAAAAAAAACAAATGATAAATCACATGATTGAGAAACTTTAAATAAATTTATAATCTCGAACTGATTTATCTGAAAAATCAAAAATGAATTGTAAGATTCGTTCCAGTTGTCAGAAACAGCAATTAAAAATTATTTGCACTGTGCACAGAATCATACGGGAATGTTTGTTACCCTTGTGGTCGCCATCTTGTGTAAGACTGTCGAGATCTCACGAACAAAGTTGGTAATGTCATGTCACAGAGATAAAGCAAAACAAATCGGCGCGATGTCTGGTCACTATAGTGACCGTCATTCATAGAGGGCGCTGCTTCCACGAACGAGATTGATCTCCTGGTTCCGAGAAGTTCTCCGAAGCATTTCACAGTCTTGCTTTTGTCGTCTGAATGCGTACCTCTGTCTGCACCGTGCATGTCAACAGTAATGAGTCTCACTCAATTCAAAACACGCAATTAAGAAAACAAGATTGGACATGAAAAAGTAATTTTGTTATGAAAATATCTATGAAGAGAATTCAGATGATGGTATTTGCTGGTACCGAACCCATTTCAGCAATGTTTATAGTTTATTTTCTTGAATTAATATTTGAAAGACATACAAGACCGAATTGATAAATTCTTAGCATTTAAGTTACTGTAGCTTAAAAAAAAAAAAAACTTTCAACTCTACACTCTTAGCACGCCATTTTGCAGTTGTAATGGCAAAGGAAGCTTTTAATAGAAAAAAGGAGTATTTTGTGCGAACGTCTGGAAAAAGAACTAAGAAAGTGACTGTGAAGTGCTTTGTGTGAAGTGTAGCACCTCTATGGGGCAGAAGCATGGACATTACGATGAATTGAAGAGAAGCGAATAGAAGCATTTGAAATGTGGGTATGGAGAACAATGAAACGTGTGCAATGGACATACAGAATAAGAAACGAAGCTGTGCTAGAAAGAGTGGATGAAGAAAAAATAATACTGAATCTGATCATGAAGAGAAGAAGAAATTGGCTGGGTCACTGGCTAAGAAGAAACTGTCTACTGAAGGACACTGGAAGGAATGGTGAACGGAAGAAATTAATGTTGTGTTTTATTTAACGACGCTCGCAACTGCAGAGGTTATATCAGCGTCGCCGGATGTGCCGGAATTTTGTCCCGCAGTTCTTTTACATGCCAGTAAATCTACTGACATCAGCCTGTCGCATTTAAGCACACTTAAATGACATCAACCTGGCCCGGGATCGAACCCGCAACCTTGGGCATAAAAGGCCAGCGCTATACCAACTCGCCAACCAGGTAGACGAACGGAAGAAAAGTTCGGGACAGAAGAAGATATCAGATGATAGACGACATTAAGATACATTTGACTAAGAGAAAGGCAAAAAAGAGGGAAGATTGGAGAGTACTGGGTTTGCTGTGAAAGACCTGTCCTTGGGCAGAAAACTATGAATTAACACTTAGCACAATAGCCATAGATCAATTCTGAACTTAAAAAAGAAATTTTTGTGTCGGTCTCCAAATCACTCTTCCATAATACTGCTATTATAGAATTACAGAACTGTACCTGAACTGTGACCGTGAGATTTCAATATGGTGTGAAGCCTCCATGCGCTGCAATCAGAGCCTCTAAGCGTCGTGGCATGGAATCAAAGATGGCCTGGATATGTTCCTGGAGAATATCCTCCACGCAGTTTGTATGCGAGTCCACAAAGCTTCAAGCGTGGGTGCTGGAGGACAATGACGAATAAGTTGCAGATCAACCATATCCCAGACATGTTCGATGGGCGACATGTCTGGCGAACGTGCAGGCCAGGGAAGCAGTGATACCCGTCGTTCTTCGAAGAAGACTTGCACAATCCTCACCACACGTGGCCGGGCATTGTCTTGCTGAAATATGGCATGTATTGTTGCCTGAAAGAGGGGCAGTACCTCGGACTCGAAAACTCCCTAATGTAGCGGTTGCTGTTCAGGTTTCCCTGAATACGTAGGAGACGAGATCGCATATTGTATCCAATGGCGCCCCAAATCATCACACTAGGCGTTTGTCCGCTATGCCGCTCAACAATGCAGGCTCTCAGATTGCGTTCACCATCATTGTAGGACAAGTTGAAGAGCGACTCGTCCGAAAACACTACATTTTGCCACTCAGCACGCCAGTGACGACGTTCACGTGCCCATTGCAGTCTGAGGCGTTGGTGGTTTCTGGACAATGGAAGCCGACACAACGGCATGCGAGCCACTAGTCTAGCCCTTAAAAGACGGCGACGAACCGTTGACGTAGACAGGTCCACACCCGTTGCAGTACTCCAACGTCGACTCAACACTGTGGATGAAGCTGTACGGTCCGTCACGGCCATGCGGCCAAGATGGCGGTCATCCCGTGCTGTGGTCACGTTACGTGGTCCAGTACAGTAGCGGCTGGTGGTCAAAATAATGAGTGTGCTACAATCTCTATATCGGCCTACTGTATACACTTACATGCATTTATCTTAATTTGAGACTCGCCTAGTGACGAAATATGGAGTTCCTTCCTACTGTAGAAGTTGTCAATTACCCTGGTGTTAAACGTTAAATCCCTCCATCCTGGACATCATACTCTTTTCTATTGACAGTATTGCAAGAGCAGTGAGGCGATCCTGGGACATAGTGTTCCTTAAAAACGTTTTCATGCGTTTGAAGCAAGAAACACATCTTTCTGGCTCAGCAGTGGCCATTGGTGTTGTAACCAAAATATTTAACAACTTCGTTACTTCACAGAATGGATCCCGTGAATTGTTGGAGACTATGTTTTGTAACAATTGAACAGCCATCTATATTTCGGAAGTCGGATCTTCCGTATAGAACTCCAAGTTGTGTCTTTAACATTCTTTTGTTCAGTACAGCATAGCTGTTGACAGCAACTTCAAGTTGGCGTTCAGGAAAATTATGCAAAAAATTGTCAAAAAATTCGCTGTTTAACAATTTTGTTGCGTCTAGGTAGCTTAAAGGTTGGAAACGATGAGTAGTTTCCTGAATTATACGGTTACATACCTCCTTGGCATCAATTTTCTGGGATTCAATTTTCCGTCGCTTGCTGATTGATTCAGGAGGAACCTCAAAAAACTGGTAGATGGCAGCAGCAGTCGAACATTTGAATTACCAAATACATTGTACATAGTTCCGAGTTCCTCCACAAACAAGCATTCTTTCCTTACGCTTTACTTTTGCAATCTCCAAGCTGTGTTGTGCTGAAGCTGACTACAGCACTTCCCCGCGTAAAAATAGCCAATCAGAGCAGTTATTTCAGCTTCGCACATGCGCATTAACTGTCTACATTCTCATGTAAGTTTTGAGTAGCACAACGAACTCCCTGAGGCACCAAAGAGCGAAGAGCGAAGACTAAACACTCTATAACGCGTCATGAACATAACCACGGAAATTGTCAAATGGCAGATCAAATACTATGGTATTGCAAATACATTATTTGAGCAAAAATTATCATTGTGCTGTAGCACTGTAGCAGATAAGGACGGGCCGCCCCTGGTCCAGTACCCGCTCGTCTTTGCTTACGACCCTCTTCTATCCACTGGTTCCACACACCAATCATTGCCGTAGCCGAAATGTCACGATATGACAAACCTGCTTACCTTAGACCAACCATTCTGCCTCGTTCGAACTCACTCACGTGCTGATATTGCGCCCTTCCACGTCGACGAGGCATACCTGCACTAGCTTTCACATTTCGACTTCGTTTGGAAGCTCTGCACTGACTGAGCAAGGCATAACACTGACCTTCCTGGTGACACAAGAGACGTTACTGTTGGGCCTATGTGTATGCCATCTCTCTGGAAACGTAATCAATTATTGGTGATACACTATTCTACACATCTTCCGAATTTGGAGTCGTGTTGCACTTTTCACAAATAGTAGTATACTGTGCTCCAACCACGAGAAAGTCTCCGCCGGATGAGACGAAAGGGAGTAATGCAGTGAATGAATGTTGATGTCATAAGGTCACACACGTGGGTACTCGTATCTCTATTGGCTCGCTGTCACAGCACAAACAATAACATTGATACACACATGTTTATACTACCCTACTTACAAAATTAGATCACTGTTAATCTCCTGGTCTTTTCATCTCTCCATGCAGGAAATAACAAATGCAGGAGAGCGCATGGTTTTTAAACAGACGTTATAACGATAATATTATGTATCTACTTCACTCCAATAGATGAGGCAATAGTAAGCACATTCCTTTCACGGTTGATCTCCTGGTTGGAGAACAGTACATAGGTGAAAATTAGTTTTAACTCTGAAAGCTCGTATATTCTTATTGTTGATAACGATTCCTAAGTAAAAGTCATAAAATTATATAAGTAGGCCTAGGCATTTTCCCATCCACTGGCGTGGCTCAGTCGGTTTTAAGGCGTTTGCCTGCCGGTCTGAAGTTGCGCTCGGGCGCGGGTTCGATCCCGTTTGGGCTGATTACCTGGTTGGGTTTTTTCCGAGGTTTTCCCCAACCGTAAGGTGAATGCTAGGTAATCTATGGCGAATCCTTGCCCTCATCTCGCCAAATACCATCTCGCTATCACCAATTTCATCGAGCTAAATAACCTCGTAGTTGATACAGGGTCGTTAAATAACCAATTAAAATATAAAAAAAAATCCCAATCCCTGGCCAGTGTTTTCATGATACTTCAAACTGGCAGTTTTTCATTATTTCTTAAGGGAACTATATTAGTCATTCTACGACTATGTACGAGCTGACAGATTCAATTTCACGACAAGTTGCAAATTTTCCACTACATTACTGAAGAATTCTGTTTACAGTATACAAGAAAGATTGTTTAGGAACATGACGGGCATATTTAACTTGGGAACAGAATTAAATGAATCCTATAATTTTATGGGCACAATGCGTTTTTGTGTAGCTATACTCCATTTTTTTTTTTTACAGTTTATGAAATTTTCAAAACGTAACTTTTTAATTATCTTATAGATTAAGAACTAATGATCTGAAAAATAATTTTTTTTCTGATTATCTTTGTATTGTCTGATATAATTGTTTGGCAGACTCAGAAACGGAGACCTTGATAAGCGCAGGGTTGTGCACGGTGTAATGTGTAAATCAATTAGCAGTCGTAAGAGCGCAGCCATTCTCTTTGCTCGGAGTGTACGGAGCTGGCCCACCACTCCGATGGTTATTAATCTCTGCTTTCGTTTAGGGCTCCGACACTCATTATTCCACGAGCACGTCCGCCGCTAGGCATTATGGGAATCCTGAGCGAGGTGGCCATGAAGAGAAAGGTGAACAAAATCGTTCACACACAAATGTGGCGAAAGAAAGACATGGAGAAAGACTAAGGAAGAAGAAAAGAAAGACAGAAGAAAAATGAAGAGTGAAAGGAAAACAAAAGAAGAAAGAATAGAAATTAAAAACGAAAAGCGTAAAGAAAGAGAAAAAAGACGGTAATACTAAATAAGAAAAAGTAATGAAAGGAGAAAAGAAAAGAAAGAAGAAAAAATAAAGCAGAAATTAATAATAAGTTAAGGTAACGAAAGAGAAAGAAAGAAAAAAGAAAGTAAAAAGCAAAGAATGAAAGGAAGACAGAGAGAAAGAGAGCAAGCAAGTTATAAATATAAGTAAAAATAATAAGAAAGACGGGAAGGAAGGAAAATGAAATGAATGAAAGTTAAAGAGCGATAATAATGAAAGAAAGAGAAAAGAAAGCAAGAAATAAAAATACGAAAATTATAAGGATTGGAAGAAAGAAAAAAGAAAGAAAGGAGGAAGCGAAGAATAAAAACAAGGAAAAATAATAATGAAAGGAAATGCGTCAAAATGGAAAAGAAAAAATGATAAAATAGCTAAGGAAAAACAATAGGAAGGAACGATAGAAAGAAGAAAATAAAGATAAATAATACGAAGGAAGGAAGGAATGAATGAAAAAAGAAAGAATGAATGAAAAGAGAAAGTAAGGACTAAACATAAGGGAATATAAAAAGTAGGAATGAAGAAAAGAAAGAAAATGAAAACTGCGGAATAAAAAAATAATAAAGAAAAAGAGAGAAAAGAGAAAGCAAAGGATGAAAAATAATGAAGAACAATAAGAAGGAACGATAGAAAGAAAGAAATAAAGAAGGAAGCAAGATAAAAAGAAAAAGGGAGAAAGAAGAAAAGGAGAAAGCAAGGGGAAAATGTATAAAACCAACGAATAAACGAAAGAAAAGAGAAAGCAAGGAACAAAATTAAAGAAAAATAATAAGAGGGAATGAAAGAAAGAATGAAAAGGGAAAGCAAGGAATAAAAATAAGATAAATTAATAAAAACAAAAGAAAAAAGAAAGAAAAGAGAAAGTAAGGGATAAAAACGAGGAAAATAATAAGTAATGATAGAAAGAAATAAAAAAGGAAAGAAAGATAAAAGGAAAGAAATGAAAAAAACGAGGAAAAATAATAAAGTAAGATAGAGAAGAGAGAGGGCAAGGAATAAAAATAGGCAAGAGCAGAAAGGAATGAAAGAAAGAGAGGAAGTAGAAAGCAAGGGCAAAACAATGGGGAGAAATGAAAGAAACAAGGAAAGAATGGAAGGAGGAAGTAAGTAATAAAAATAAGAAAATATAACAAGAAGATAAAAAAATATAGTACTTTAGGCAGAAGAGAAAAGTAGGAGGAAAGAAAAAAACTGGTAATGTGAGAAATAAAAGGAGGAAAGGGACGAAATGAATAATTAAGGAAAATAAGAGATAACAAATAAGCAAAAAAAAAGCAAGAGACGAAGGTAGAATTTAACAGGATAAAAGAAGGAGAGGAAAGGAAAAACGTCAATAAAAGAGAAAAATTGAAAGCAAACGATAGAGGAATTATGTAACAAAAAAACGAAAACATAGGGAAAAGGAGGGGGTAAGGGAGGAAATGGAGAAAGAGAGTGAAAGCAGAATAATGTAAAAAAAATCAAATCGAAGAAATAAGAAAGGATGAAAAGGAAAAATAAAAATAAAAAATAAAAATGTGTAAGAAAGAAAGGAAGAGTGAAGAACAAGAATGGAAGTGAAATACATGTCCTCCTGGTAGAGG
This sequence comes from Periplaneta americana, assembly GCF_040183065.1. Classification (NCBI taxonomy): domain Eukaryota; kingdom Metazoa; phylum Arthropoda; class Insecta; order Blattodea; family Blattidae; genus Periplaneta; species Periplaneta americana. The sequence goes on along the minus strand of NC_091118.1, from coordinate 201,393,903 downwards.
GGAAGAGAAGGCCTGATGACCTTATCTCTACCAGATTAAATAAATAGTAATAATAATAATAATAATAATAATAATAATAATAATAATAATAATAAAAATAATAATGATAATAATAATAATAATAATAATAATAATAATAATAATAATAATAATAATAAATAAAAAATTAATAAGAATTGTAAATTATTTAAAAATAGCGTGTAAGAGGGCCTTAGACTAGAAATGTTTAGTTTAAATGTAATTCTGTTTATAAGTATGCATAAGGATGTAATTATTTGACTTATTTGAACTGTTGTATCAGTGAAGCGAGTTGAGTCAGTGAAGTTATGGTTTTACAGTGCAGTGAACAGTTCCGATCAGTGATAATTTATAGCGTCAATGAAATGTGTTCTATAGTGTCAGCGAAATGTGTTACAGAGTGTCAGTGAAATGTGTGCTAAAGTGTCAGTGAAATGCGTCATAGTGCCACTACAGTGAGTGAGATGAGAGTAAAGTGAAAGACTATTGAAACTTATGTAGGACCTATACATAATTATGTAGGTTGTATTGTAAAATTAGGTATTTTATTTATGTTTTATTATTATTGTGTTAAATTGTATTGTGTATTCTTATTGTATTGTGTATAAAATTGTATATGTGTTGTAAAATTGTATTGTGTATTGTAAATTTTATTGTGTATTGCTTATCATTTTATTGTGTATTGTTAATATTGTATATACCACTGCCACCGGGTGCTTGCCCACTTGCAGTGTAAATAAATACATACATTCTAATGATAATACATTTAAAGGATTAAAGCCGGGAAGGAAAAAAAGGGGAGTGGGAGAGAGGGAGGAGAAATGAAGACTACGCAATGGGACAAGAAAGAGGAGATAATGAGAGAAGGAAGACAGGAAATGTGAAGGAAAATGAGAGAACAAAATAAGGGATTATAAGAAATATGCAAAGAAGGAAATAAAGGTAGGCAAGAACTGAAGGAAGTAATTAAAAGTACGGGGAGAATGAAATAAATAAATATTGCTGAATGAATATTCATCCATCTATTAAGTGAGGAGCGGAAGGCATTGCAGTGTCACTGAAATTCTTCATCCCGGCTTACTTAAGCAGGTCGCAGGCGCAAGCCCCTGCGGGAGTAATCCACAGTTCTTGGAGACAGCCGTCATTATTCAGTTTTAAGTGGACTTGCTACATTTCATCCTAAGCAGACAGTGGCGGTGCTCTCTTCTCATTTACCCCTCTTTCCTTTTCATCTCACATCATCGCTCATTAATCTGCCCTACTTAAAGTATTCCATTCTGGTTTTTAACTCGCACCCCATGGTTTCTTCCTTACAAAATAACTTACTTTACAAATTTTTTATCTGTTTTGTTCACTCCATTTTCTAAATAACATTGACGTAACTCCGTCTTTAGATTATTTTGTATATTTTTAAGACGTGTTTCATGAAATTTTTTTTTTTTCATTTCATATAAAAATTATTATTTTTTTAAACTGAAATTAGCAATAATTGGTACGGAAATTTTAAGAGTACTTATTAGTTTTCTCTAAAAAATTATTTTCATTACTGTAGTTTGAATGCGAAACAAAAGAAAAGAAAAGAAATTGCCATGACTATACAAATTATTTATTTATTTATTTTTTTAATTCCCTTTGAAATCTCATGAGATACCCATTCGAAATTTCGTACGGATTAGATGGAGGGAGGTGTCGAACAAATTGCATGCATCTAGCTCAAAATCGGTGGAAGAAGATACATCCTAAATATGAGCAAAAATGTCAAAACTAAAATGTGAGAAAAATTAAATTAAACAGCAAAAATTGCATGGTATGTAAATCGCGCACTCCTTTAAAAATGGCTGCTAGAATAAGAAGGAGCGCAAGTCTCTGAAATTTTGCGAGGACTATCTATAGGCATCGAGACATTTTTAAGAGTAAAAACAAAAGATTGATGATTTCGTCACATCAGTGTACCCTTAATACCAGTATAATATATGGCGTAGATCCGTAGATATATGAGCATATTATATGTAAATGAAATAATAAAGACTATTCTATTAAAAATGATGCTTATATTATACTCAAAATAAATTGTACGTTTTTAAAATAATAACCCAAAAGCATGTAATATTTTTTCCTAGTTTAGCAGACCTTCAATAGGTTGCTACGGTTAAACCTAAACCGTAAAATATGGATCGAACATATTATATTATTACGAGTATTATAAATGTGACCTTTCCAAAGTGCAATCCGTTTTGATCCACCTCTTACGGTTTAGGAGTTAGGACCAATTTTGTTTGGTTTACACAATTGCTATACTCAGAGCATGACGAAATAACCTTAATGTGTGACTTCACGTACAGATAAATATGTCTAATTACAGGAAGCAGTCACGCAAAATATACGAGACTTTATAGGAAAAGAAAAGTGAAGAAAAAGATAGTTCCCAATCTAGTAATACTGTACCCAAACGAAGAAAGACTAATGCCGAATACGTGCGTGAATATAAACAACACAAAGCTCAAATATAAACACTACAAACAAATGGGCTACGTCAACTCTCCCTACATCTACTCCAAACATAAACAACAACAACACCAATTTATAATCAAGGTAATGAATACTTTCAAAAACACTATATTGATAATTCATTTGGTTACGTATACAACATACTGTATTAGACTGTAAGTAACAAAATATGATTACTGAATGTTGAGATACCTAAAGTGTTCTTTTAATAGGCGTACAAAACCTGATATTTAACGTTATTCTACGTTAATACTGCAGTCCACACCTGTGGAGTAATGGTCAGCGCGGCTGGCCGCGAAAGTAGGTGGTCCGGATTCGATTCCCGGTCGGGGAAAGTTACCTGGTTGAGCTTTTTTCCGGGGTTTTCCCTCAACCCAATATGAGCAAATGCTGGGTAAGTTTCGGTGCTGGACCCCGGACTCATTTCACCGGCTTTATTACCTTCATCTCATTCAGACGCTAAATAACAAAAGATGTTGATAAATCCTCATAAAATAACCTACTTTGACTGCCTCCGTGGTCTGTTGGTCAGCATGCTGGCTTCCAGATCAGGAGTTCCCGGGCTCGGCGCTCGGTGAATTTTTCTTGAAGAAGAAGAATTCCCTGGGTGTCTAGAGTCTGGAAATTTGTATGAATGTGAGTGTGCCGGGTTAATATTCATCACAAATACAAAAATACATCAGGACTGTCGCTGGGCAGTAACCTGAACACACGTTTCAGCGTCACATTGTTGACAAGTAACTCCATCTGTTAGCACAACCATAAAGCATCTAATAGATGCTATAGAGTTACCAACAACGAAAAAGAAAAAAACCTACTAAAAAAAGTTAATACTGGAACAAAGATCCCTAATTATTTTTTCTCATTTCCTCACATTCTTTGCCTTCTATCTTTCCTTCTTCATTCTGAATAATTTCTTGCTTATATATTAAATGTTGTAAACACGTTAACTTTTCCAAAGCACCACCACACGCAAGTTTAATATACATTAGATCATGGCTTTGGGAATGTGCAAATAGCCACGTGTTATTCAATGCGTGTGCGTGCGTGTGAATTGCCTGGAACTGCGTTCCGAATAGGGGTCGTTCTCTGCATTGAGCTAATTCTGTTGCAGATAATGGGCTTGTGGATGCGACGAAACATCTGCCATCTTTATCCTCTGCTAATGTGGCGACCTCACGCCTGACAAATGAATGCACACAACAAAAGCCGGTCAGTTTGAAGCTACAAGCGGCCAGATTAAATATTCATGTGTCGCCTCGTAATTGAGTCATTAACCACGGCCGGGCGCGACAACACCAAGGAAAAAAAAAACAGTTGAACGAGAAAATTACAACCATATAAATAAACCATTGGGTGTGTTTTGTACGAATTGATTTTAAATTTAATTCCTTTTTCTTTTTTAAGTTCACCAACGCCTAAGAAACTATATATCATGGCTAATCCAACAATGACTTCATTATATTCCATTTTATCTGAATGTGAGGCACGCACGTATACTGCCTAATAACTACTCTCAATAAAAGGAACAATTCCACCGTTTTGTTTCAAGATAACGTTCACATACATACAAAACAATGGCTTGCGATTAGGCAATTGATTTCTTTGGAAGACTGCCTCCTCACGACAAACATTTCTCTGTCTTCGATCCTAACGCTTTGTTCTCGACACGAGGAGTTGAAATAATATATTATTAGTTTCTAGCGAATGAAGTCTGAATGGGAACGGATTTGAAGATTTAAAGACAATAAGGTAAAGTAACAATCATCGATTAAAATACACCGTGTCCTTTTCAAACCTCCCACATTTTAATTAATCATTGCTAATAAAGTATGCGCAATTATGAAATGAGATTAGTATTAAAAGAAAGGGAAACTCAAAGAATTATATTTCTGTTGTTATTATAATTGAGTAGGTGAACTGAACATGTCCACTACCAACAAAAGTTGAATTAGAGGCAGTTGCAGAATCTTCAATATGTTCTACATGACATAGCATAATGTTGGTTTACTAAATTGGACACGTCCTGTACTAATTCAGTGATGAAGTTTGTGGTCCTCTGAAAATCTGAACATGTCCGCAACACGGGCTGTTCCATAATTTAAGGTGTCCAAAAATGTTGGGGTAAAATCGTTTTACAGACATAAGTTTTCAGTTCAAATGTTTGTAAGCATGTTTAAGTAAATTATAATTTTAATACTTGTATTATGTAATTAAACATTGATATTACAAATAATGACTTTTTTGTGCATTCCATAAAACTAAAGCTCGTTTTCTTATTTGGGGGCATATTACAATATTACAATTGAAGGATTCAGAGCCATAGTGGGCCAAGCGTCATTTATTAAAAACGGAGAAAGCAAGGGTTAAAGTTAAGTGAATACCATAGTTAATGAAGATTAACACATCATTTAGTTTTAATGTGTATACTTTTTAGTAGTCTACTAGTCGTTAAAACTGAAGAATATTGCTGGAGAACCTTTTAAGTGTAGTGTAAATATTTGTAATTTAAATATGTATTGTATTGATTAAGGCTGGTTGAGTGAAAGAGAAGGCCTTATAGCCTTAACTCTGCCGGCGAAAATAAAACATTATTATTATTATTATTATTATTATTATTATTATTATTATTATTATTATTATTATTATTACTTGCTATATGTTTCCATTGAATTATGGTAATAACTTCATTTTAACCCTTGTTTTATACGATTTTAGTAAATGGCGCTTGGCCTACTATGGTTCTGAACCCTTCAATTACAATGTATTTCGAGTAATCATTCAGGAAAATTAACTTAGCCTATAAACAGTAATAGCTTTCACAACATGTTAAAGCGTCTGAATTGTTGTAAAGATCATAAAACTTTGTATCTCATTTTTTTTTTTTTTTTTTTTTTTTTTTTTTTTCAGTATTTGATATAGGCCTACAGTATCAAATATTTGTTGAAACGTTGCGTGTGATATTTAACCTTCGACTTAAACACGCCTGGTATTTAAGATTATACCGTTTAAAGACGAAGAGTCTAATTACAGTATCATCCTAATGATCATAGTTAGATTCGTTGTCACACAAACTGCGTTTTGGTCATTTCCCCTTTTGTCAGCCTCCGCCCATAGATGTTAATCTTTGACATGAACACAATTGTGCCACTCTCTTTAATTTTCATCTATTAAAACCGCCGAGAAATATTACAACAGGAAGAAAATAAACACTTACACACCAACTAAACAATTTGAAGCGATGAACTATGGTTATTATTCAATATAAAGAGTAAAATTAATTGTGAAGCATTCTGCAACTGAAGCACGGAGATACTTGAAGAAGATTAGATGACTTGCGTCTGTTGAAAGACAGGTTTCTAGAAAAATTAAGCCATCAAACTTGTATTTATCAAGCGAGGGAAGCCTCAGCGGCATGACATGTCTTGTTGTTTCCTTGGTGACGACAGAAACAGAAGATAGTCTCTCAATTTTGCTAATTAAGAGATCACAAGAAACCAAGCTGTTCGTTATTTCAGTGCAACGCCCAATCTGTTTTGGAACGTGAGACTAGATGAGCAACGGGAAGTTCAGGATCTGAATAGAAAGCAGCAGGAATACAGCTTTGAACAAAAGTGTAGTTTCTTGTTCTTGTGTAGTCTTTGAAGATTATAAATACATTTGTGTCTTTCAAGTTTACAGAGCAGATTATTACAATGTAAAGATTTATTCACAATGAAAATTAAACATAACATAAGCGTTAATCAGCGACGGATTTTCAGGGTAGGCAAGGGAGGCCGTGTCTCCCCTAATATTTTACCAGAACACAATATGTCAGTATTAATTCCAGCTGAATTAAGACCACAGACAAGTTATAGCAAATGACGAACATTTTTCCTTTTATATTAATTTTACTATTCACTACGACATCAAGTCGACAACATGTAGATGGTGATACCCACTCGCTATACTGTAGATAGTACAAATAATCCGTACCGAAAAATAACAGATAGCGCTGTAATCTGTATAGTCGACATCTAGCAGCCTGCAGTGTCTATGCGAGAGCGGGAGAGAGGAGACAGCTTCGTCACTCTGCTCCCCGGTAACCATGACAACAGCAGTTCAACCAATAAGATAGCTGGTTAGCGGAGTGTTTAAACTTAGCTAGAACGCGCGAGAGGAGCCGAATTTGGAGATGTCCTACCCACTGCTGACAACTGTACTGCTGTACCGCTAAAGATACCTAATTCATATTGGAGCACTACTTAAATGAATGGTCTGCGGGTGTAATAATTTAATAAAGATACAGTGTTGTAAACGTAATAGACTATTAATATGTATTAATATTGGTAAATAGTTCCATAAAACATTGCATCATCACCACGTGAATCAGCAGGCTGTTTTTAGATTTATAGTTATAATATATAGCTAGATATAATAACGGATATTTGAATATAACTCTAATAGTATTGTAATGTATTAACAGTATGTTGTTTATTTTTATTTATTTTCCACATAAAATCGTATAAACTCCTAAACATGAGATTTAAAACCCTAAAAAAAAAAAAACCTAAAAAAAAAATCCTAAAACAATGATTGGAAAACCTAATTTTAGTTTCTTAAAACCTATAAATTCTGCGCTTGATAATGAGGTATGTTACAGACCTTATATTTTTAATACGTGTAATGCAAACTCTCATCGGTCACGTCTTGGCCTCCTCAACTTTCAAATCCACTATCCGCCACTGGCGTTAACTTAAAAATGTAAACGTTACGGTAAAATAAAGAAGTCTATCATTATTCACGATGGGAACATAAACATAACCGCAAAGATACTTTGTAACCATGGAAAAATAACAACGACGCCATTTCCTCATATTCTGCCATATACTTCAGCGCTCCACGATTGTGTTCTGTTTGCAAATCACGTAAGCGTAAGCATGAAAGTTTGGAGTTCGCAAACTTTCATGTTAACGTCTAACGGCAATGTTAATGTCAGTGTTTATGTAAATCATTGTGAATGATCCCATTTGGTAACCTGGCCGCAAACTTCTGTGTTTATATTACGGTTATGTTTAATTTTTATTGTGAATGGGCCTTTATTGCCAGGAAGTTACAGGGACTGAAGGAAATAGACAAGGATTTGTGCTATGAACATTATAGGCCTACGAAAGATAAATGGAAAGAATTGTAGTGCTTCGAAATAGGCAATTCAAATATTTTCATGAAGATAGCATTTTTGTTCATGAACTGAAATGTCTATTAGTATGGTTTTATTCATGCAAGTAAGCAGCTTCTTTTATTAGTTTTAATGGCGCATATTTAAGTGCATATTTTTCTTTATTGGCATATTAAACATACATTTTTTTATTAGTTTTAATGGCGCATATTTAAGTGCATATTTTTCTTTATTGGCATATTAAACATATTTTTTTATTAGTTTTAATGGCGCATATTTAAGTGCATATTTTTCTTTATTGGCATATTAAACATATATTTTTATTAGTTTTAATGGCGCATATTTAAGTGCATATTTTTCTTTATTGGCATATTAAACATATATTTTTATTAGTTTTAATGGCGCATATTTAAGTGCATATTTTTCTTTATTGACATATTAAACATATATTTTTATTAGTTTTAATGGCGCATATTTAAGTGCATATTTTTCTTTATTGGCATATTAAACATATATTTTTATTAGTTTCAATGGCGCATATTTAAGTGCATATTTTTCTTTATTGGCATATTAAACATATATTTTTTATTAGTTTTATTGGCGCATATTTAAGTGCATATTTTTTCTTTATTGGCATATTAAACATATATTTTTATTAGTTTTAATGGCGCATATTTAAGTGCATATTTTTCTTTATTGGCATATCAAACATATATTTTTTATTAGTTTTATTGGCGCATATTTAAGTGCATATTTTTCTTTATTGGCATATTAAACATATATTTTTATTAGTTTTAATGGCGCATATTTAAGTGCATATTTTGTTTATTGGCATATTAAACATATATTTTTATTAGTTTTATTGGCGCATATTTAAGTGCATATTTTTCTTTATTGGCATATTAAACATATATTTTTTTATTAGTTTTATTGGCGCATATTTAAGTGCATATTTTTCTTTATTGGCATATCAAACATATATTTTTTATTAGTTTTATTGGCGCATATTTAAGTGCATATTTTTCTTTATTGGCATATTAAACATATATTTTTATTAGTTTTAATGGCGCATATTTAAGTGCATATTTTTCTTTATTGGCATATTTAAACGCATATTTTTCTTTTTAGTGGCATATTTAAGGGCATTTTTCTTCGACTTTAGCTGCATATTTGTATGCACATATTAACTATATTTGGTGCAAAAAATCCGATTCTACTCATAGCAAAGATAATGCAATGGATATTTGAAACTTAGGCAAAGAAATTGATTTGTAACAAAGTAGCAAATGTTTGCTTAATAAAGCGGTTAGGTTAATTGCCTCGTGATATGTATGATAGGAAAGAACATCTTATTCCGTAATAAGTTACCCGTTTTTTTATACTGACTTGTAGACTCTTTAGTACGAGTAACGGGTAGAAGCAAGCCTCATAACTCTTGTCCTAAAAAAAAAAAAAAAAAAAAAAAAAAAAAAGTATAAATGACTGAAAGTGTTAATTTTCTCTTTTACTCAGCCGCTCAACTGTTCTAGTGAGAATATGCTAAAATTATAAAGAAACTGTTATTATGAATTATGTAGGCCTATTATATCACGTGTTTTAAATGACGACAAAAATAAGTCATAAGGCTGGTGTGTTAAAGGTCACTGATGTATAATTTAAGGAAAACTTTTGATAAAATCTTGTAATTATCCTGTCAATTATTAAGCAGTCCTGGTAACGAATCAAACAGGTGGGTTTCCCGTTCCCATTTCTCTCTACCTTTCCCGATGATGATGTCAACTTGTAGTTCCGAAACTTTGGATATCTCTACATCTAGTACACTATGCAAGTACCCAAAAAGCCTCGCACTTTTTTTTTTGTCACCTTGAATGTCCCAAATCATACTTAATATTAATTAATTTGCTACCTTTTATTGTCCTAAAAGGCCACTGAGCGAGTTTCTTCGAACACTTTGATTTTCTTTACAATTTTCATTCCAACATACGGGTAGCTCTATCAAGGACGTATTATTCGACGTCCTGCACCAATTTAAAATAATAAATTACGTGCAATTATAATTAATCAGTAATTGAAATAATGAACAATTAATGTTTTCTATAAAAACGGATTTACACACACTGTGTAGTGTTTGGAAAGTCATTTTGACAGTTTCACATTTTGGTTATATTTCACTGCGAGAACTAATTTTCGTATCATTCTGTGTCGTGACGGATTCTGTAACGTCTGTGGTTGTTAATTCACGGATGCCGTATCATTTAGTTTTGTTCTAATTAAGAGAAGCGCTTAATGAGAAAGGATCTGAAAGTTGTTCGATCATATATCCTAATCTACAGAAAATCTGATCTTACTAACAAAAATAATGAACTGAAATCGGTTTCTTAACACGGTTGTATTTTGTAACACTTTTCACTGTTCATTTGTCTAACGATTTTAGGTAGCATAGCAACGTAGTAAGAGGTAAGACCTATGCTATTAAGCTGTAAATGTCATCTATATAACGTTAAAACGGTCTCTCAGCCTCTTAGAAACATAGGAATATAGTAGTAGTAGTAATAATAATAATAATAATAATAATAATAATAATAATAATAATAATAATAATAATAATATCCAGACGTTTGAGATGAGCAGGGCATGTAGCACGTATGGGTAAATTCAGAAATGCATACAAAGTGTTAGTTGGGAGGCCGCAGGGAAAAAAACCTCAGGGGAAGCCGAGACGTAGATGAGAGGATAATATTGAAATGGATTTGAGGGAGGTGGGATACGATGATAGAGACTGGATTAATCTTGCTCAGGATAGGAACCGATGACGGGCGTATGTGAGGGTGTCAATGAACCTTCGGATTCTCTAAAAGCCATAAGTAAGTGGATAATAATAATAATAATAATAATAATAATAATAATAATAAATCATCGATCTACATTACTGAGTTAATATCAGACTGAGTTGTACAACTGTAACCCTAACGTAGGCTTACTTCTGTAAAATAGGGTTAAGCTTACTGGTTGGTGATAGAATAAGAATAATAGTAGTAGTAGTAGTAGTAATAATAATAATAATAATAATAATAATAATAATAATAATAATATATGTATATCTATTATCAGGCAGTACATCTCACTTGACGATATAATATGTCAGAGGAAAAAACAATTGTTTGTATGCATCTGAAGTCTGATTAGTGTGATATGTAGCTAATCGTTACGTATGCATTGGAGGGGGAAAGGAACTGACAACCCTACCCGTTATCTCCTGGCTTAGTTGCCTCATGAGTGATGCCTTATTGGTGTTAATTATGAGGTTCAAATCTGTCTTTGGACAGTTGACTAAATAATAATAATAATAATAATAATAATAATAATAATAATAATAATAATAATAGTAATAGTATGAGAAATTAAATATATAACGAATTGTAAAAGCAATATATTGACATACAAATATTAGTAACACATCGCACATGCTTGACGCCCTTGCTAACCACGCATGTGGGATTATGTAGAGTGGAAGACGAGATTAAGCAGCTAACAAGTTGCGACACACCCGGCAGCCTGAGCCTGAAATATGGCAAGTCATCACCTCCAGTAATGTGCGTCCCCTCCCCATTGTTGCCCCAACAATGCGGTTCCAGTCGCCCGATATTGTTTCTCGCACGTTCTGTATAACATAATGCCGTACCTCCCGACTGATTAATGCTTCCCTCGCTGCCTGCCCGGTGTGCGATTTCATACGCCACCGACCACAAACATGTATCGGCCACCAGTCGAACAGAGCGCCTGCGGGACGGGTTTTCTGCGAGTACTGCTCATATTTTTGTTTCGCTATGCTTGAATTATTGATTTATCATCTTACAGTACCAATCCCAGGCAGATAATGTGAGAATAATGAAAAAATAGAAGATTTTCCTGTGAAATGGCACGTGCCATTTTCATTTAACCATTGCTCCATTAACACCGTGTCATTGTAATTATATCATCTGAGTAGTCGTGATTCGACCGAGGTATGGATTCAAAAAACTATCTTAGTCTCAAGGTCGATAAACCTAAAAAATGAGATCGAATCGTATCCAATACGGATTGAGTTACATGAAAGCGCGTATCGTATTCAAAACTATTTAACTACACTTAAGTGCATGAACGATCGTCATTTGTTTAATGTGTCATCTGTTTTACAAACAGCGAGTGAAATTTTGCATGTTGAAAAGCGGTGTTATAACATACTGGGTGTTCATTTCAAAGTGTGTCATGACGTCACTGTTGTTGGGTCACCGATTTGAAGCGAGTTTCAGTTTATATCTTAGAGAAGTTGCCTATTATTTAAGGCGTTCTTCAATCTGAACTTGAGAACGTGTACGGTATAACTTGAACGTCGTAGCAACAGATGGCGGTCTGTACGGTCTGGTGCTACCATAACCTCTTTCGAAGTGTGTTTTGCGCCGGCAAGTCGTACGCAGGGTATTTGTTATCATCGGTTGCGTACGGTAACATTCCACAACACAAATCAAATGCTCCGTGTCCATGTTGACCGTCGAAGTTAATGTCAACAAATACGTAAGTAATCGTCTTAACCCTCTCCCCATATCCCGACAGTACGTATTTCCAAACAGTTCACATTCCTGCCACTACCGTCGTTACCGTACGTATCGGCACGTACTCTTCAGAATGAACGCCGTACTTGCTAGCCAACTTCTCTGCCTCTTAGGTTATACACCTGAGCTGCGGAAGTGTAGGAAGATTGAATTCTCTAGGCTCATCAGCTAGCCACATGACGGCATACAGCGAGCCAAGACACATTTTGAACTGAACACCCAGTATGTATAATATTTTCTATTTTCCTAAAAGCCATTTTTGCTATTGTATAGTCTTAGAAAAGAGTTTTGTCGCACATATACTTTATTTATTTATTTATTTATTTACTTATTTATTTATTTATTTTTCAATAATTGTAACATAAAATATAATAAAAGGAGAAAAAACTTTAGTTCACCTCTGAAAGAGTAGAACTCGTCCTCAGGGGCAGATTCCTGAATTGAAATTAAGAAGTGAGGCTATCAAATGCAAAACTCGCCTTATCCAGGTAAAGTGATTTGTCAGAAAACAGGCAAAACCGTTATGAATATGGACAGTTTTGCATTTGATAGTAATTTTCTGAGCTATATGGAAAAGAAATTAGACAAGATTTGCATAAACCGACTATATCAGTAGAGAGGGAGCTGCAAGAAGTACAACATCCCATATGTAACTCTTTTGTTTTATTTTGGATAAGGCGAGTTTTGCACTTGATAGCCTCAAGTATGCAATACAATTTTGTCTTATGTCTACTACACAATAAGAATATATAAATTTAAATTTTCAATTTTTAATTATTTATAAAATCCATAACATAACTTTTTAAATTTATTACTAGAACTATTAGAATTGACAAGATTAGGATATTTAAATATAAATTTGTTATAGGCTATATTATTGGGCCTAAATTACTGCTATGATTAAATACTGTAGCAGTATTACATTTTGGTTCAAACAATCTTAAAAAAATGCATACCTTTTGTTTCATAACTAAGAGAATACAATTCAAAATTATTTAGATTTTTATGTATGAATTTTATTAATACAATATAATAAATTTGACTTACTTTAAAACATTAAAGTCTAAAAACAATTTTTGAGATTTTACTTAATATTTTTCTTGTTTCTGCGATATTAATTTCACCGTTGCAGCATTAGTATCGCAGTACGGTGTAGTATCTGTACGACTGATAAGAGAACAAAGGAGAACAAAGGAGTGAAGGAGTGAGAAGGGTTTCCTGCTCGTTGGGGTCACTACATTTAGGTAAATTCAGTTGACTCACCTATAGGATTTAGTCATTTGCAACTACCCCAACGAGTAGGCTAAGCTTATTCTTCTCTAAAGAAGAAGATGGAATCAACTTTATACATACTGTGAATCATTTCATCTGCGGCAATGAAAAATGTGCAAACTACGTTTCTTTTTAATAATCCGCCATTGCTACCTTCCTAATTTAAAAACATTCCATAATTGTTAGACAATTGAAGAGCTCCATTCCAAATACCACTTAAATATTTTTTTCTAAATTTAAAGCAACCCGAAGAACTTAAACTTTGGCCGCTGCATTTCGTATGATAAAAATTAAATTTTCTTTAATGATATTCTATTGGTATTACCTTTCACAAAACATACTAAAATTAAAGACGTGTTCGTTTTTGGATTTGATCCTAGAGCGTGCTCTAAGAATAATGTATTTCCAAATACCCTCAAATAACTTAGTTGCAGTTCCAGAACTCGCATTGATTCCGTACGGTTCCAATCAACATCTTATTAAAAATATTGTGCCTTATTTTGTTATCATCCTTAAAGTTTGAAGGATGAAACTTTGAAGACTGATTTTCTTCTTTTGTACTGATTTTTTTAAAACATAGGTTTAAGTATATTATAAAAAAAAGATAAATACTTACTTACTGGCTTTTAAGGAACCCGGAGATTCATTGCCGCCCTCACATAAGCCCGCCATTGGTCCCTATCCTGAGCAAGATTAATCCAGTCTCTACCATCATATCCCACCTCCCTCAAATCCATTTTAATATTATCTTCCCATCTACGTCTCGGCCCCCCCAAAGGTCTTTTTCCCACCGGCCTCCCAACTAACACTCTATATGCATTTCTGGATTCGCCCATACGTGCTACATGCCCTGCCCATCTCAAACGTCTGGATTTAATGTTCCTAATTATGTCAGGTGAAGAATACAATGCGTGCAGTTCTGTGTTGTGTAACTTTCTCCATTCTCCTGTAACTTCATCCCTCTTAGCCCCAAATATTTTCCTAAGAACCTTATTCTGAAAAACCCTTAATCGCTGTTCGTCTCTCAAAGTGAGAGTCCAAGTTTCACAACCATACAGAACAACCGGTAATGTAACTGTATTATAAACTCTAACTTTCAGATTTTTTGACAGCAGACTAGATGATAAAAGCTTCTCAACCGAATAATAACATGCATTTCTCATATTTATTCTGCATTTAATTTCCTCCCGAGTATCATTTATATTCGTTACTGTTGCTCCAAGATATTTGAATTTTTCCACCTCTTCAAGAGATAAATTTCCAATTTTTATAGTTCCATTTCGTACAATATTCTGATCACGAGACATAATCATATACTTAGTCTTTATACTTTTATATAAAAAATTGGATAAGAAAGATTTTGAAATCTGACGTCTCATTTATTTAGCGTAGTGAGGAATGTTTCAGTTAACACGAAAAACTAAATTGTTTCGGAAGGCATGAAATATTATGAGAATATATTATGTTAATGACACTCTTCATTTCTTTAGGAAGAACTAATTTTTTTAACATCGCACTATTTCCTTTATATATTTAGTAAGGAGAAAGTAAAAAGTAGGTATATTTCTCATCTGACAAGCTCTTAACTACTCTCGCTCTATTAAAGCCAACAACATAACCAAGTTGCTCCGTGCTCCCCCGTCGCCCATCTTGTTTTAGCGGTATTCACATTCAGATGTTTATGGTTATGGTTCCTGGTATTATCGTGTAGTCAGTTGTTTCGTATAGCAACCGCTTTCAGCTATTTTTCCGTTTACCGTCAGTCTGAAGAATATGTGAGATTACACAAAATAGATTCGATTGAATTTACGATGATAGATAAACGTTTAATCCCTTGCAATCCATGATACATTATCACCTCGATCACCAGATGGTGCAAAGAAAAACAATATGTACTTAATAAAAAGTAAAATCCAATTAAGAGAGTTGTCAGGCGCGGCTGGTAGATGGCGTGCATGTTCGTGACGGCCACACGGCCAGTGCTGCGGTTTTCCTTCCTAATGAAGACATGATAGCCAGTCCGTGCTGTTGGCAGAACCAAGCCTCCGCAACCCAAGATCTTGCTGCATAGGGTGGTTCACAAGTGCCTTCACCCGCTGCGAAATGTTCGTATATCACTACTTTATATTGAAGCCATTCTTTATTAAATATTAGCATTATTAGGATAAATTAAACAAAATGTTTTAAAATTACAGGAATAGTTAATAAAATTTACTATATCTGAAACCTAGACCAATTATCCCCAAATCACTGAAATAAATACATGTTAGAAACATTTAGATTTTTCCTTACTCTGGTGAATATAGACCTATAAATAGTCTGGGTTAAGTTTGCTATATAGTCCCTAAAATCATTAAATTTAATATTTTTTATTTATTTTAGTAGGTTATTTTACGACGCTTTATCAACATCTTTGGTTATTTAGCGTCTGAATGAGATGAAGGTGATAATGCCGGTAAAATGAGTCCGGGGTCCAACACCGAAAGTTACCCAGCGTTTGCTCAAGTTAGGTTGAGGGAAAGCCCCGGAAAAAACCTCCAACCAGGTAACTTGCCCCAACCGGGAATCGAACCCGGGCCACCTGGTTTCGCAGCCAGACGCACTAACCGTTACTCCACAGGTGTGGACTAAATTTTATATCAGGTAATATCATTTAAAATAACTAATAGTAATAATAATAATAATAATAATAATAATAATAATAATAATAATACTTTGGTCAGCAGGAAAAGGCACATAAGTAAAAAAGTCGATTTTTCTGTTGTACCTAATCACATAAGTCTAGGATTTTTTCTAATTTTTGAAATAACAAAATTTCTTGCATGTAAAATTGAAAAGGGTCTTACTTTGACCAACATACATAAATTTCATTATTATACTTATATTCAGTTAAGATAAAATTAAAAAAAAAGTATATCCTGAAAAAAAATTGTATTGACTTATGTGCCAAACTCAACTTTTTAAATACACGTACACAATAATTATCACTTTTATCTTGCGTGAGTTGCAACTTTTATAAAACTTGGCCTTATATGGACACAGCACATTTTTTCTTAAGAACGCTTCTCTTCTACTTCATGCTTATTTTATCGCTTGCTATAGGCTAATAGGCCTAACGTAAGCCAGTTTCATCTCAGGATCATCATCTTCCCTTCTTCTACAGCTAATGAAGGAAACTTTTCTCTCTTCATTAGGCCTATGTAGGTCTATATTTTTCTTCCTCATTCTCTTTTTTCCATACTACGCGATTCATTAAAATCTTCAGCTTTATTATAATTAGGCTTCGAGACTTTGGACCCGATACAATAAGTTTACTGTGCATGTACTGTAGGTTGTTGACTCGCTGCAGGTAGTGAAAAGTAGAGATGTGTTGAGGTAATAACGTTGCTATTTAGAATAGAGTACGGTAGTATGGGGAAATATATACATATGTACATTCTGAAAGTAATTATACGTTACGCAATGACAATGTCAAAAGAATGTGAAAAGCTTTTATTCTCCTGTCTTTTATAGCCATTTGTGTTTAATTATACACAGTGTTAATGGTGGAAATAAACATGTAGCAATTTTAATTTCTTCATTTATCCTATTGGTCGTCTTTAGGAAGTGCAGTTACAGTACCGAATTGCAATGTACTACAAGATACATTCTCAGTATCTCAAACGTAAATCTTTTTCAATTATCTGCTAAACACAGTTTGTACTGAGAAAAGCTGCGCTCTACGTCGCATGACGTGATAGGAGCAAAACGAAAAAACCTAACATCCTTTATTCTCGGGTGGCTCTATGTCCACTAATTTGCAGTTTATGTTACATAAAGTTCCATATCCGTTCTTTTACATAAAATTGATCTCCACTTCTGTTTTACACGTTCAGTAACCGGTGTACTTGGTGTCTCATTAATTATTTGTGTCATTTCCTCAACTAATTTGAGGGCTTCCGGCATCTCTTGCTCTGACTTTTCTAACCGTGTAATACTACTAGGTTCAAAAAGTTCCCGGAATTTTACTACCATTTTTCGTATTAATATATAACAAGGGATATTATACATTTGTTTTGTTGGTAACATTCATGATGTCATTTCCTTAAAGTTTGCTGATAATGGCAATTATTGGTTTTGAGTTGTAGGCAATTGTTTATCATAGTGTTTTGTTTGTTCGTCGCATTTTGTAATTATGTCCACAGAGCAAAGTACAAACATCAAGTTCTGTGTTTTGCTGGGGACATGATCAGTATGGCTGATGAAGATGGTGATTTCTTAAACAAAATGAAACTGGTGCTACTTGTACGACCCAGTCCCTAAACGACAGTCATCTGAGTGGAAATCGAAAACATCTCCTCGGAAGCAAAAATTTCCTAGGGACACTTCCAAAGGCAAAGTTATTTTAAATGTTATGTTTTATTTAACGACGCTCGCAACTGCAGAGGTTATATCAGCATCGCCGGATGTGCCGGAATTTTGTCCCGCAGGAGTTCTTTCACATGCCAGTAAATCTACTGACATGAGCCTGTCGTATTTAAGCACACTTAAAGCAAAGTTATGTTGGAAGTTTTCTTCGACTCTCAGGGTCTCATGCACCATGAGTTCATTCCAGAAGGTCGTACTGTAACGAAAGAATTGTACGTAGAAACCCTCCGTCGCCTCTGGGACGCAGTGAGAAGGAAACGTCCAGAAAAGTGGGTAGAAAACAACTGGTTCCTTATGCATGACAATGCACCTGCTCATCGCGCAATTATTGTAAAGAATTTTCTTGCCAGGCACAACATAACTGCTTTGGATCACCCACCATACTCTCCTGATCTCTCACCACCTGATTACTTTCTGTTTCCCCGTCTGAAAAGTCATCTGAAAGGACGGAGATTCAATGCTGAAGAGGTTATCGCAAACGCGACGAGAGCACTAAGACGGGTTTCACAAAATGGCTTCCAGGCCTGCTTCCAGGAACTCTACACGCGTTGGCAAAAGTGTGTTGTTGCGGAAGGCAACTATTTTGAAGGGAATGCTGTAGAATAGTGTTTAAGGTACGTTGTTTCTATGATGCTAGCAAATTCCGGGAACTTTTTGAACCTAGTATGTAGTTTCAGACACAGTTTGAAAATAGTTTTGTATGAAAGCAAATTATTCGTCAGAACCTTCAAATCCAGAGCTTCAATTATTCTGATTGCAGAACAGTCGTCACTCAATGTGTTGATTATCTGCACAATTGTACGGGAGTATTTGGCATAATAAATAGCTGCATTAAGTTATGTACCCCTATTAACAATGGGCTCAGGAGGTAGTGCTAGTCTCTTGAATTTTGCAACCGTCTTTGCGTATTTGTTGGCATTCATTCTACAATACCCCCACCCACTGTACGCTTTACCACTATACTCAGTACGTTGTTATGCGGATTTCCCACTGAACTGCTCTATTGGGTCCGAAGTCTCGAAGCCTGATTATAATCATGTTCGCTAATGACTGGGCATTTCATTACTTTCTTCCTCCTTATCGAGTGACCTGTTTGCTAAAGAAATACACCACGGAGAACATGACAGGCCCTATTTTATTCTGTTTTTATTAACTAATGAAAAATTTTTAGACCATTGTCGGGATACTATAAGAGGGCATGCGATGCGACTCCTATGACATGGATCAGCATAACGACCGTCTCACTTCTAAGAAATTATGTTTTACTATATCCAAAATTTAGATCCGTAATTGGCTTTGCAGTTTTTAGAGCTTGTATTTCCAGCTTTACGGCAGAAAGTTTGATGATGAGATTGGAGTAAGTTCTTGATTCGCATTAATGGAGTGTGTCATTTCTAGTTAACATTCCATGCGATGTCAGAACAAATCGTTTCGCCGTAAGTTAGCTACGTAACACTGCCACAGCTATGGCGGCACCTTCACTTGTGAAATTGCGTCTCTTGACTTTTACGAGAAACTACGGACATGGTGGATTCATTTAAACTCTTTAAATGATCCGTGAACGGAGTGTTACATCCTCAACTATCAGATTGTAGCTACGAGTAGCTATCAAAATATATTTCGCGTTATAAAATATTTTGTTTTTACTCGAAAATTATTTACAGTTTAATAAATGGCTTGTATAAAAAAGGTTCTGTCATTGTTCTACAGAAAAAAATGACTAGTGAGTTCATTGTAATCAACAAAGCTGCGACGTGACGAATGATACGGTATATTATCAATGTTATGTTTCATATCAATCCTTGTATAATTCGTGCTTAATTTCTAAACAAACAGAAGCATATACTACTATTCATTTATATACGACAGCCGAGACTAGAGGTTTTGATTTATCTAGAGAAAATCAAAACTCGATTGAGATTTAATCGACCATTACACTTTTATTACGTCATACTACTTTTGACCAATAAAATGGTACATGTATTGTATACTTTTAGTAGAACCATCGATGTAGCTCAGTCGGCAGACTCGCTGGGCTGCTGATCCGGAGCTGCGTTCGGGCTTGGGTTGGATCTCCCTTTGGACTTTGGTTTCTTCGGAGGTTTTCCCCAGCCGTGGGACTGAAGCCGGATGGTCTATGGCGAGTCCTTGGCAGCAACCCCTTTGATTTGATTACCTGGTTGGGTTTTTCCGAGGTTTCCCCCACCGAAAAGGCAAATGCCGGGTAATATTTTGGCGAATCCTCGGACCTCATCTCATCTCACTACATCTCGCCAAAATGTAAAACAATTGTACAAAATTGTAAAAATTGTAGAAAATTACTAGATTGTAAAACTATAAAAATTTGTAAAAATTGTAATTGTAATATTGTAAAATGTTGACATGTTCCACATCTTAAAGCTTCATTGCTCATGTAAGATCTATAGAATAAAATAAATGAATGAATGAATGAATGAAAGGACGTGTTTCAACCAATCATGGCTATTTATCGCTAAAATTTTATAACTTCCCAACTTCCCTAGCACTTGCTTGTTTTTATCACTACCCCAGCATTTGTTTCTTTGTTTGCCAACATTTCAAACAGCAAATTCTTTACGGTACTATAAAACATGCTTTGCGATCATCATTTGTTTCCCGCATACATAGTCAACTGAAAATGGCAGCTCCGTTCAAACGATAGTGAAGCTAACATATTATTATTATTATTATTATTATTATTATTATTATTATTATTATTATTATTATTATATTACTATTATTATTTTAAATGATATTATCTGATATTAAATTTAATGATTTTAGGGACTAATATAACAAACATAACTCAGACTATTTATAGGCCTATATTCACCAGAGTACGAAAAAATCTAAATGTTTCTAACATGATTTGGGGATAATTCCGCTGGGATTAAGATCCTGGATTTTAAGTTGATGTTATGACTACAGGGATTACTGCCATTATTATTATTATTATTATTATTATTATTATTATTATTATTATTACTACTACTACTACTACTACTACTACTACTACTACTATTACTACTACTACTACTACTAAGTGCTAAAAAGTGAGTGCAAGAAAGTTAGGGGTGGCAAAAGTGTAAGAAAAGGAACAGAGAAAAAAGTGTTGAGTGTTAAGTGTAAGAAGATAGTGTAAGAGTGTAATAAGATAGACTATCAAACAATGAATACAAGAGAATTAAAGTGAAAAAAAAAAAACATCTGAACAAATGTGAAGTGGAATGAGAGAGAAATTGCAAGTGTAATTAAGTGAATTAGATATTTGATGTTTTTCAATGTTATGGGTTGAGAGTAGTATTGAGGGGTACTATAACTGTAGGAGTATTATAGAAATAAATATATGGAAAGAGGAATAAAATAGGAAATTTAGGAGTGAAGCGAAGATCTATACGTAAATAAACAGAGGGTAGGAAAAAAAAAGTGATGTAAGTGTTGTAAAATAGAGTAAACGAAAAAGTCAGCAAGTAATGTAGGAGAAAATAGCGGGAAAACAATGATTAAGAGTAGGTAGGATTTGAGGGTAGAGAAGAAAATAAATAAATAACGCAAATTATTAAGGAAGGAATATGCAATATTTATTAGGCGAGCGAGAAATGGAAGGGAGACAGTCTAGGTAGGAGGGAGAGAATAGAAGAGGATAGAGGGGGAAGGACATAGAGCAATTCAGTCTTAACAGAACATTAGAAAGTAATCAAGAAATTCTCGCCAAAGAATACACTAATAGATAGGGATGATGGATCGAAAAACAGAAATGTGAAGGTCCACCATAACTGTGAATTGTAAAGTTGACTGACAAATAAATATCATATCATATCATATCATTACTACTACTACTACTACTACTACTACTACTACTACTACTACTACTACTACTACTACTACTGAAACTGCAACTACTACTACTTCCTCTCATAATTTCACGAATCCTCCATCTTTAACTTAGTATAAACTTTCTATGTACAGTAGAAGTGCCTGGTTTTACCATTTAATGCTATAGGCTAACGCATTCTCCTGAAAATAGTGGCGGTTTAATATCTGACCGGTCTTTTTAGCTGAAAAGAGATTGGGAAAGAATATAGAAATACATTTTCCTGAGACTCTTGGTTCTGTTCTGAGGTTAAAGGCTGGATCACAATAAACCGGGAACGGAAACGAAAACGAGAACGAGAACGGAAATAATGTTAAAATAAATATATTTAAATATGAGCGTTCACAATAGTTAATTGTGAATCCTCACATTTAAATACATTTATTTTAACAATATTTCCGTTCTCGTTCTCCTTTCCATTTCCGTTCCCGGTTTATTGTGAACCAGCCTTAATACTATAGCTCGCATCTTAAGACAGCAGAGGGGAAGCACAAAGCAATGTACACACACCAAATACCTTCACTTACTTGTCGGTAATCAATCCACAATCCTCTGCATTGAAGCTAGAAACATTGCCACTCGATCCATTTGGAGAATTTCAAGATAAAATGTAATAAGAAAAAGTGACGACTCTTATGGCACGCCCTGTAGAGTTGATGGCAGCTGACACATATTTTTGAGGGTAGGTGGGTAACAACCCCAACCTGTGTGACGTCATCACAAATTAGACGCCCACGAGCTGGGCTGATGATGGAGGCGCTATAACCAGGGTATCAATTGACGGCAGGTAGAAATGCCTTCATTCCAGCTTGTTAGAGAAGTGTCCCTGTTGTAGCCTGCACCCTGAAGTGGGCGGGATGGCCGGTGTTTACACAACACAGACTTTTACAGCTTACTTCAAATTGATTCCAGCTGTATCACTTTACCATAGGAATGGCGCAAAGTTTATGATATTATTAATATCGACAAAACAGACATAACTTATGAGACATTGTACGTATATCTATGTCTGAAATACTGTATTTACAAAATTATCTATCGATAGCGAAAAATAAATTGAATTGCGCCATTTTTGTATCTTATTTGGTTGGAATTTGCCCAAGTGTCCGTGGTTTTCCCAAGCGTTTGGATTTACTTTATTTCTCCAGCAATCTTTGTCCATAAATTTTGTAATGTTTAAAGTGGGGTGTTAGGTGAAATTTCTACGAATTTTTTTTCTATTTTTAAGGTAGAGTCTTCATATTTTGTACACTTAATCCTCTTGCTATAAGTATTCTTGATATAAGTTTCATTATAATCAGATGAATGATTTTTGAGTTATTCAAATAAAAAAAAAATTATCATTTTTCAAAATCTATCTCTTCTTATAAAATTTAAGTTTCATGTATGTCTATTTTTATCATCTCTGATATGGTCAGAAAATATTTAAGTATCCAGAATTTTTAAATGGAGAGAAAATTGAAAACATACCATATATATGCAACTTTACCTCTGAGATTTTGGTTGATAGATATACATCTATTATCAGGCACTACATCTCCTAGCGTGTCTGGCCGCGAAACCAGGTGGCCCGGGTTCGAATCCGGTTGGGGCAAGTTACCAGGTTGAGGTTTTTTCGGGGTTTTCCCTCAACCTAATATGAGCAAGTGCTGGGTAACTATCGGGGTTGAACCCCGGACTCATTTCACCGACATTATCACTTTCACTTCATTCAGATGCTAAATAACCTTAGATGTTGATACAGCGTCGTAAAATAACTTACTAAAAAAACTACATCTCACTTGGCGATATGTGTCAGAGGAAGAACAATAAATGCTTTCTATACATCTGAATTCTGATTAGTGGAATAATCGGCGAATTTTTTCACTTTATTTTAGGTTGAAACCTAAGAATCCTAGCCCTAATTATGGCTACGGGACTGCTATTATTATTATTATTATTATTATTATTATTATTATTATTATTATTATTATTCTTATTATTATTATTCTTATTATTATTATTAGGGTAAACTAGGGTCTGTTGGACAGTCGGGCATGTTGGACACTCTGTATTTTAACGTGTTACCTCGCCACTTGTGGGCACCACATTCTGCTAGAAGTCAATGACGGTAGTAGCCCCACTTATGGCTACTTCCGTCATTGACTTCTAGCAGAATGTGGTGCCCATTAGTGGTGTCCAACAGACCCTAGTTTACCCTATTATTATTATTATTATTATTATTATTATTATTATTATTACTATTACATTACTGGTTGTTCTTTCATTTTGAGAGAAGAACATAGGTTAAGGGTGCTTGAGAATAAGGTGCTTAGGAAAATATTTGGGGCTAAGAGGGATAAAGTTACAGGAGAATGGAGAAAGTTACACAACACAGAACTGCACGCATTGTATTCTTCACCTGACATAATTAACTTAGGAACTTTAAATCCAGACGTTTGAGATGGACAGGGCATGTAGCACGTATGGGCGAATCCAGAAATGCATATAGAGTGTTAGTTGGGAGGTCGGAGGGAAAAAGACCTTTGGGGAGACCGAGACGTAGATGGGAAGATAGCCTAATATTAAAATGGACTTGAGGGAGGTGGGATATGGTGGTAGAGACTGGATTAATCTTGCGGGCTTATGTGAGGGCGGCAATGAACCTCCGGGTTCTTTAAAAGCTATTAAGTAAGCAGGCCGTAGTAGTAGTAGTAGTAGTAATAGTAGTACTTCCTCACATAATTTCACGAATCCTCCATCTTGAACTCAGTATAAACTTTCTATGTAGAAGTACTTGATTTTACCATTCAACACTATTGCATTGTAATAATTTTCTATCATTAAATTTAATATTTCCATCATAAACTTTAAATAAGAAAAAAAACAAAAAGTGTGTTAGTTCTATTAGCGAATAATGCATTTTTTTTTTTTTTGGTTTCTCAACCTATTTTGCCCCATGCGCCCTTTCACCATTCATCATACTGTCATTCCCTCTTATGTTGACTAAAAAGTAATTCATATATAATTGGAAATATTTTATTTTATGTAATAATACATATACATTTAGCCATTTATTTGTCTTTTATAGTCCTCATTCCCTCCTAGGTACTGAAATTTCTTCCCCGGTTGAAAACAACAACTTTGGATTATATGATTGCGCCGCGAGATTTTAAACCACACCTTTAATGAGCCACATGTTGAAAAAGGCTGAAAAACGCTGGTTTTGACGGTCTGGTAGTTCCTGGAAAACGTAGTCGAAATTTGAGCAAAATTTTCACGTAATGATTTTTCGCTAACATATCTCCAGAATGAATATTCGTTGCTCAATGGTGTAACTAACCATGGTTATTTTTAGGACTACGACCTCTTGTTGCCAGAACACCAAAGAAACTGACCACTGTTTGGCAATCTGAGTCTATTTGTGTCTAAACTGGCATCACCATGCCTCCTTGCTTATCAATTCCGGCTTTGGGGCGAGCGGGCGAGCTGGCGAGTACGTTACCAGAGTCAAGTCTTGTTTGCCGCACTCTGTGTATGAGGATTGTTGAGCAACAGACATTCACAAGGCTGGAGACTTTTTGTCATGTGCAAAACCACCGTTCAAATCAATGCAGGGTGCACACAGAACAAGCGCCACATACCAGGATATAATAGAAAGAAGAGGAATGTACGTTTCAGTACCGAAATCAAACTGAGATCGTTGAATTTGTAGCTATTAAGGCTACAGCTGATTCCTCAAGACCGTGTGCCGTAATGCAGGGGCGGCCCGTCCTTAAGTGCTACAGTGCTACAGCACAATGATAATTTTTGCTCAAATAATGTATTTGCAATACCATAGTATTTGATCTGTCATTTGACTATTTCCCGTGGTTATGTTCATGACGCGTTATAAAGTGTTTAGTCTTCGCTCTTCGCTCTTTGGTGCCTCAGGGGGTTCGTTGTGCTACTTTTTTTTTTTTTTTTTTTTTTTTTTTTTTTTTCTCTCCCACATTTATTAATATTTGAATAATTTACACATATGACAACTAACTGCATACAAATGCTATCATGTACAAAAATAGAGGCTAGACAAGAGACATTTTAAAATTATCTAGAACATCATATCATATGAACATGAAGGTAAACCAAACATGACATCAAACCATATGAACAGAAAACATGCAATATAAAAAAATAGCATTACTTGATGTAGCACCTTCTTTCATAACACACATATACCTTATGTTATATTATTCGTAACTCACATCATGCTGTTTTATATGCACTGTAGTATTTTACTTCACTTTAACTAAATTTCTCGAATTACATCACACTAAGCTTGGTAAATAATACATCAACAATTCATTATTGTTTCATCAACAGATACACATAACATTATACTCACAATGCATTATCTCAATCTGGCACAATATTTAACATCACAATATTAATCTGATTACTTCTAATGCAATATATCATATTAATTGAAATGCAGCCATATTATTTCATCCACATTATTTTAGCTGCCTCACACTTCATTACAGAATATTAAACTAAAAGACCTCACCTTATGGTACACCGAAATAGAAAGAACTTAATTCATTACAAATTATTATCTTATAACATCACATTAATTTCAATTCTTTACATGACACAAAGTCATCATCATTACCCTACTGTTATCACAATACATTACAACGAGTTATCCTAAGGTTGCTTTCCTTTCTGATCCTATTACATTGCTATAAATACAAAACAGTCACTTTTATCCTATTTCATCTTATTCAACTCTAATTACCGTACATTAAATCACAGCCTACAAATAAGTCAACTTATTTTTAACCTAAATACTAATTATACACCATAATTTCACATCATTTTGAAGTAAGTATAGCAAATAATTTTAAATATTAGCACAAAAATTGCCAACCTATATTATCATTAATATATTACAATATCTCAATTCACGGTATTCTAATATATCACATTTATTACTTCATATAATTCCTATCACATCATATTAACAAATATATCACTTAATATCAGATGAAACTAGTTACACCACATTCAATTGTATCATTATTGAACGCTTTTTTTTTTTAATACACATGATTATCCCTCTATTTTCTCAATATTTACATAATGCTAAATTAAAAGGAAAGAGCGATACATACTGAATGATACTGAGTAGTGCACAGTCCATTTAATCAGTCTCATGTCACAATTGTTTTAAGATATTATACTGTATAGAATATTAAGAGTTAGTAAAGCCAAACCAATATAATTGTACAACATAATGTTTGCTACCTGACCCATGAATTTTCTTTTCATCTTATTATCTATTCAATTCTAATAGTCTGAGTTCTTTTAGTATTAGGGATGACTTATCGTTCTTCGTTTCCAGTTTGGCAGCCTCTTCTTTCAACATATGTAAGAATTCTTCGATTTTGTGTAGGGGCTTTGTCAACTGGTAGTGCAGGAAACCTGAAGCAAGCCATACAGTTACAAATTTGTTTTGTTTTGTTGGTGGGTCTAATACCAATAATGTTTGGAAACAATCATGTATTTGCGAATCTGGCCATATTTTTACTAGTAAGAATTTTGCTGCTTCCCATATGGTTTTCGCAGCACCACAGTTTGTGACACGATGTTTCAGTGTGTCCAAACACCCACACTTTTTGCATGCCGGGGAGTCTGTTAAATTATGGCGATGTCTCTTTTCTTCAGTCGGTATAATCTGGTTGAGATAGCAATATACTGTTGTCTTCCACGCAGTCGGGATGTTTGCCATATGCAAATTGCGCCATATATTCCCCCATCTTTGGTTTGGCAACTTTTCCACAATACGCGGAATTTGCACATTTTTCTTCATGAGGTAAGTGTAGATAATCTTTGTGTTTTGATTCTTGTCATTCGTGGCTATTGTTGGGGAATATGACTCTATTGCTTCCCAAATCATTTTCAGCGACTGCTGTAAGATGGTTGTTTTACTGCATAGTAGTGGAATGTGTTTTTGCCAGAATTTGTTGTCCATGGGGTCGCTTTCATCTTGTTTCGCACGAAGAATATTCCGTGTCAAAAGAGCCTGACTTTTTTCTTTAATTGCAGTCAGCTGTAAACCTCCTTTCGTTTTTGGTAGCTGTAGTTGTGTTTTCGGAAGCTTGTAAAAATATCCTTTCCAAACATAGAATCTTATTGCTCGGTCTAGCACTGTGGAGTATTTTGTCGGAAGAGGCAAAATCTGTGCTACATACCACAATTTGGACAGGCAAAATACGTTTATATGCCATATCCTCTCAAAGAGATTGAGGGTTCTGTGTATATGCTGAAATATGGACGCTCGAGTTTTTGCAGATGTAATGGACCAATTGATGTCAACCATTTCTTTGAAGGATGCACATACTGTTATTCCTAAAATCTTTGCTTCTCTTTTTATAGGGATATGATTTACGGTGTGTGTAGCAGGCCAATTACCTAATGGTACTAATGATGACTTTTGTGTATTTATTTGTGCACAGGATGCATTACTATATGTTTGTAGAATCTGTGGTAATTTTGTACACTCTTCTTCATTTTGGAGAAGGATTACAACATCGTCTGCATATACCCTGATCGTGAACATGGAGCATGTGGCTCGTCCAGGTTGTAAAATGTTATGTGACATTCTAATAAGTGGTTCTATACCAATAGCGAACAGGCACATTGACAACGGGCAACCTTGTCGTACTGATGATGCAATAGAAATACGTTTCGTAAAGAAACCGTTCACTTGAATTTTGGAGTTAGCACTATCATATAAGCTTCTTACAACATTAACAATTTTGTCTGGTATACAGAAGTGTTTCATAACACGTTGCAGATAGAGATGGTTCATTCTATCAAAGGCCTTATTAAAGTCTATTGATAACAGTGCTGCTTTTTCATCCGGGAATTCTTCATAATGTAAAATTGTATCACGAATGGTGACAAGGTTATGAATTATTGATTTGTCCGGTACACTGCAAGTTTGGCCTATTTCAAAAATATCTCGAAAGGTTGGTTTTAATCTGTTCGCTAGTATCTTCATAAATAACTTATAGTCTGTGTTCAAGAGTGTGATTGGACGATAGTCCGACACTGTACGTGGCTGTGTCACTTTCGGGAGAAGTATTACAATCCCATCACTGAAACCCTCAACTACAATCCCACTATCAAAAATGTAATTGAACAATTCAACTAATGTGTCTTTAATTAAAGTCCAGTGTATTTTGTACAGTTGATATGTAAGTCCATCAGGTCCAGGGGCAGTATTCTTGGGTGCAGTTTCTATTGCCATGAGAATTTCTTCTTCTGTAATTGGTAACTGAAGATCGCTTTGCTGCTGCAAATTCAAGTGTCTGTTCACATGCTTGAGTAAAGTGTCTGTTTCGGTTACAGAGGTGGGAGATGCAGAATAAAGGGATTTGAAGAAAGTTTCAACTTCTTTAATACAGTCTGAGTTAGATGTTAATTCTGTTCCTTCCGTTGTTTGGAGGTGGGATATATGTTTAGTCCTAGCGTTGCGTTTTTCCTTTACAAGATGGTATAGGGCACATCTTTCATCTTCGCTTACTGTTGGCGTTCTCGCACGTATCTTTACACCGTCCATGAATTTTTGTTGAAGAGCACAAATAGTCGATTTAATGTTTAAAATTTCTTGCCACTTATTACCACCTGTCTGTTGTGCATCATACAATTCGTTTAAAAGCTGATAGTAAAAGTTCAATGTTTCCCTATTTTCTGCGGCTCGAATGATACCTGCTTGTTGAAAATAGGCTTTTATTCCAGGTTTTATAATATTTAACCACTTTTGCAGGTTGTTGAGTTTGGAGTTGTTGGCTCTGATTGTTAATTTTTCAAAATGTTGAGAAAATTGTTCACTGATTTCAGGAATATATAGTAAGGTATTGTTCAGTTTCCAAAAGCTCTTACCATACAGGGGAAGAGGAATATCAGTCTTGAGTGAAAGGAGGACACAGTCATGGTCAGAAAATGGCGTGGGAAATACTTGTATACGGTAGACATATTTACTGTGTTTTCTGGTGATATAGAATCGATCTAATCTAGATGCTCCATTTTGTCGGCGAAACGTATATTCTACTCTATTACCATGGAGAAGCTCCCAAGTATCTACTAATTGTAGGTCTTGTGTCATATTAGTCAAAACTGGAGATGGGTTATACTGCCCCGTTTGATCTTTCGCGTGAAGCACACAGTTCCAGTCCCCACCTATCAGTAGACAGTCATATCTGTGGCGAAGGAAGAAAGGGAGTTCCTTACTTAGAAAATTTTCTCGTTCTTGGCGATGATTGGTTCCAGAAGGAAGATATACATTGAGCACCTGAATGTTGTTAACCTTCATGGATATCACTCGTCCGCTTGGATGTTTTTCAATGGTATCTACTGCAAGTTCACAACGATAAATAACTGCCGTACCACGATTTTCATCACCAGTATTAACAACGTAATCGTATTGCGGTCCTATGAAATCAAAGTTTTCTGTATTCACTTCCTGCAATAGTAGCATATCTATACTGTTTTGTTTTATGAATGCATTTAGTAACGACTGTTTATTTTTGCTTTGTAAACAATTTATATTTAGTGTCGCATAATTTCGTAGTAGCACCATATATTGAAGTATATAAAGTAGTGCAAGTATTGACTTGCAGTACGATATGGATATTCGTGTCTGCATATTCTACGTCCAAAAATATTTATGATTCACAGTCGGTAAGGAAGTCTCCAGTTCTATTGGTTTTATCTTCCTTAGGAAGAGATTTTCCATCAGCACCGTCCTTTTTACTGCCCTCTTTGGTACGACCGTAGATTGCGTAGGGGTGAGGTCTTGGACTATTCTTGATCTTGTTGCTAGGATACGTGTTTGTTGTGTTCTTTTCGCTGGCGCTGCTACCAGGAACCGCCCCATCATCGCGACTTCTTAGACGTGGGTCCCGTGCACACTCATGTTGCACCATAGGTTTAAGTTTCTTAGGTGGTGTTTCAGTAGGTTGCCCTAATTTTTGGTTTTCTTCGCGATCAATTGTGGATTCTCCAAGATCCAAAGGTGTTTTTATTCCAGATGAAGTATTTGTTATTTCCATGTCATCATCGATAACTGTAAGTTGTTCCTTATCCTGTGCGACCTCAGCTGCATCATTTGCTGTGGTGTCCATAATATTTTGTTCATCTTCGGTAGTCACTGTTTTTATGGCCTCAGTCTCTGATGCGGTGTCAGTTTCTTCTTCTACAGGTGCTTCACGTTCCGTGGGACGTTCCATCGTTTGCATATCACGTGGCGCCTCACGTTGCTGTATGACTGTTCCCGAAACAATGTCACTTAATAACAGTTGTCGTTGTTTGACATTAACATTCATAGTGGTTTTCCTCTGAGGGCAGTCTTCTTTCTTATGATTGGGCTCATGGCACACATAGCATAAAATCGGTTGTCCCACATATGTGATGTGTGCGTTATATCCCGCGATGGATATCGATCCTGGAATATGCTTCTTGATTTCCATTTTTACCGCACGCACGCCATTGTTAACTGGGAAGGGATAAGCTGTGCTCCACTGTTCTTGTCTCACTGAATGAACTACACCATACGTATTTAACGCTGTTTGAATTAATGAACTCGGCACCTCCGGGGGTAAATTAAACACTCGGACAGTTACGGAAGGAACATCTGCCTTGCTTACTTTCACTTGTGTTTGTTCACCATTATTATATTTGAAATCTGTTGTACCTTCATGTTTGTGTATTAGTTTTTCATATATCGTGGGCGATATCACTTTTATATATAATGATTTTTCTTGTGTATTTAATTGCAACATATCTACCTGTTCCGTGGTTAAGTTGAGAGTTTGTTGTATCCAAAGATGTACATCCATTGCCATAGGACGAGTAGCACTACCGTCAAATTGTACTTTAATTGTATTAAGTCGTCGAATTGTAGCCATGTTTGGTTTTCCTGTTGTCACTTTTCTCAAATATGAAGAAAAGACACACGCGAAAGTATTCGTAAGAATGTAAACACCGCACGAAAATACTTCGGTTTAATACAACACTTATAGTATGCACACACTCCGCGTACACGAACTCACTAGATAACCGCTCCCGTAACCTCGACCGTACTCTGCCGTGGTTGAAGCGAGACTGAGCTACTCAAAGCTCCACATGAAAATGTAGACAGTTATGCGCATGTGCGAAGCTGAAATCACTGCTCTGATTGGTTATTTTTACGCGGGAAAGTGCTGTAGTCAGCTTCAGCACAACACAGCTTGGAGATTGCAAAAGTAAAGCGTAACAAAGAATGCTTGTTTGTGGAAGAATTCGGAACTATGTACAATGTATTTGGTAATTCAAGTGTCCGACTACTGCTGCCATCTACCAGTTAAAGTTGCTGTCAACAGCTATACTATACTAAACAAAAGAGTGTTCCAGATACAAGTTGGATTTCTATACGGAAGACCTGGCTTCCGAAATATAGATGGCTGTTCAATTGTGACAATACATAGTCTCCAACAATTTACAGGATCCATTCTGTGAAGTATCGAAGTTGTTAAATATTTTGGTTACAACACCAATGACCACTGCTGAGCCAGAAAGATGTTTTTCTTGCTTGAAACGCATAAAAACGTTTTTAAGGAACACTATGTCCCAGGATCGTCTCACTGCTCTTGCAATACTGTCAATAGAAAAGAGTATGATGTCCAAGATGGAGGGGTTTAACACCAAGTTCTGCAGTACGAAAGAACGTCGTATGGACTTCATATTTCATCACTAGACGAGACTCCAAATTAAGATAAATAAATATAAGTGTAGGCCTGTCAGTGGCGTAGCATGAAATTTTGAGCAGGGGAAGCTAACTCAAGTTGTCTTTCATGCAATATGAGAAAACGTATTACAAAAATACAGTCTTAAAATAAATAGTAGTCAATGTCAAGTCAGCAGTCGAAGATTGGTTGGAACATCGTAAGTAACACCAATAAGGCATGACCTCAAATGATACGTAGTAAAATATGATTTCACGGTTTACACATATCTCTAACAAATAGACACGTATACGTATAACATTAGCTCACTCCCTGTCATACTTAGAGAAATCACAATATTAGTATCATTACGTAAGTATGCGTCTGTCTTTTGGTTGTGTCCTTCATTGACAGCAAGGGAGTCGGTCATTTGTTTTTTAAATCACACTTTTGTTCGTAAGTCAGTCTTGATAATACAATTGTCCTAAAAAATTCAAGTAAATTGGTGTCAGGAACTGTTATTTCGCTCATTATTTATTATATCAGCCACAATGCACACTAACACTTCAACTGAACACAACTGACGAAAAGGGATAACTCGGAAACTACTTATTTTAAATGTTAAAGCTAGCTTCTTGCGAGCCTTGCGACTAGGGTAGTTTAGTTAGAAAGGGATGGAAAATCTGCGGGGTGGATTACACAGAAGAAACCAGTCTGCTTGGAAGCTGGTGTGTGCAGGCTTCTTGTTTACTGCTGCATCACAAATCATCCTGAGCTGCCGCATCACAATATTTAACGCGTAAACATAAATTCTATTAAAATTAATAAATAATTTTCTCCATAAACTGCAGGTTTATTATGAAATTATTATTAACTGGGGAAGCTAAGCTTTTTAGCTTACATTGACGCTACGCCATTGAGGCCTATACAGTAGGCCGATATAGAGATTGTAGCACACTCATTATTTTGACCACCAGCCGCTACTGCCGTAATGGTCGACCACACTGCAAGTCTGTTGGTCTCGTAGCGCTTCACTCTATGATCGGTTTTGTCTTTTTTATCACGGAGCCACCGGATGAAGACATCAGCACTTTCTTCTTGAAAGGAATTCCCACAAGGCTTAAATTCTCAAGCCGGTGTTTTTTAAAGGTCATGCAACTGTTATTATTGCTTGAGTCAAGTGCGAGATACAGAGGATGTATTCACAGCGGACTCAGTCTTAGCTAGGCTTCACCGCTCTAAATGCTTCTTCTGTACTGCTTCGTTTCTGGAGATTACAGCCAACACGTGTTACAGTTTTAGCAGGCTTCCTCATTTCCGTTGTATCATATCAGGTGTTTCCTGTGTCAAAGTGGCCGTGAAATAGTAGAAATCTATTCAAGTCATGGAGTGCTTCTACTCCGTTATTAGACTCACATAAATTGCAGCTAGAAAATTACATCTAACTTCTCACGTATGAACATTAGGAAACGATGTTTCTCGACTTAACCTCTAGACACTTCGTAAAAAGTTAATGTAGAAGTGAACTAAAAATAGGGCTAGTAGGAAATGTATGTTATTAGAGTGAAAATGCTCATGGAAGTCAAAAGCGTTGGAACGTTGTATGTAGGTATTTCATAATATTCTTGGTTAGGTGAAGTAATGATGCACGATGCCTTAAATAAGTCAACGCTACTGCTTCAACCACAGTGGAGGGCATAATAGTAGTAAATATAAATAAATAAGTAAATAAATAAGTAATTAAATAAATAAATAGTTAAATAAATAAATAAATAAATAAATAAATAAATAAATAAACAAATAAGTAAATAAACAAATAAATAAATAAATAAATAGACAAATAAACAAACAAATAAGTAAATAAGTAAATAAATAAATAAACAAATAAATAAATAAGTAAACAAATAAATAAATAAGTAAATAAATAAACAAATAAATAAATAAGTAAATAAATAAACAAATAAATAAGTAAATAAATAAACAAATAAATAAGTAAGTAAATAAATAAACAAATAAATAAGTAAATAAATAAACAAATACACAAATAAACAAATAAATAAATAAGTAACTAAATAAACAAATAAATAAGTAAATAAATAAACAAATAAAGAAACAAATAAGTAAATAAATAAATAAGTAAATAAATAAGTAAATAAGTAGATAAATAAAGAAATAAATAAGTAAATAAATAAACAAATAAATAAGTAAATAAATAAACAAATAAGTAAACAAATAAATAAATAAGTGAATAAATAAATAAATAAACAAATAAATAAGTAAATAAATAAAAAATAAAAACAATTAAGTAAATAAATAAATAAGTAAATGAATAAATAAATAAGTAAATAAATAAACAAATAAATAAGTAAATAAATAAACAAATAAACAAATACATAAATAAGTAACTAAATAAAAAATAAATAAATAAATAAACGAACAAATAAATAAATAATTAAATAAATAAATAAACAAATAAATAAATAAGTAAATAAATAAGTAAATAAATAAACAAATAAACAAATAAATAAGTAAATAAATAAACAAATAAAGAAATAAGTAAATAAATAAGCAAATAAATAAATATATAAATAAATGTAATAAATAAGTTAAATAA
Organism: Periplaneta americana; assembly: GCF_040183065.1. Taxonomy (NCBI): domain Eukaryota; kingdom Metazoa; phylum Arthropoda; class Insecta; order Blattodea; family Blattidae; genus Periplaneta; species Periplaneta americana. The sequence continues at coordinate 201,358,712 of NC_091118.1, read as the reverse complement.
AAATAAATAAACAAAGAAAGAAAGAAACAAACAAACAAAGCAACTAAAGGGAGAAAAACAAGCGAAACAAATAAATAAAATAAATAAAATTAATACATAAATAAATAATAATTAAAATAAATACATTTTAAAGGAAAATATACAGTAGACTGACTTTAAACGTGCTTTATTTAAAACTGCATTTTTCAACAGTAATCTCACTAGAGGTTTTGATTATATCGGTAAATCTGCGACTGGAACACGAGCAGATTTATCTAGAAAAAACCAAAACTCGAGTGGGATTTGACTATTACACGATTAGAAGAAAGTATATAAAGACTAAAAGAAATAAAGTATTCTAATACAATAAAATATTAATTGACTAAAATTCTATTTCACTCATGTTAGCTTCACAAATACGTTTGAAAGGAGCCGCCATTTTCAGTTGACTGTCTATGCGGGAAACAAATGACGATCGCAAAGATGTTTTATAGAACCGTAAAGAATATGCAGTCTGAAATGTTGGCAAACAAAGAAACAAACGGTAGGAAGGTGATAAAACAGAAGAGAGTATTATAAAGATTAGAAGAAATGATGTACTGTAATACAATAAAATAGATATTAATTTACTTACTAAAATTTTATGTCACTAATGTTCCTTTCACCAAAACGTTTGAAGGAGCCGCCATTTTCAGTCGACTATGTATGCGGGAAACATATGATGATCGCAAAGCATGTTTTATAGTAGGTACCGTAAAGAATGTGCAGTTTGAAATGTTGGCAAACAAAGAAACAAATGCTAGGGAAATGATAAAAACATACAAATGCTAGGGAATGATAAAATTTTGCGATAAGCAGCCATGAAGACGTCCTTTCGTATCATTTTATTGGTCAAAAGTAGTATGACATAGTAAAAGTGTAATAGTCTCAATAATTTCTCTAACTCTTTGATTTCTAATTGTTCCTCTTCTTCATTGTGTCGCTGTTGTCCACCAAAGATCATTTCAGCAGCCAATTAGTTTTCGCATATTAATATTCGTGTAATAATAATAATAATAATAATAATAATAATAATAATAATAATAATAATAGTAATAATAATACTAATAATAATAATAATAAGTATAGTAATAATAATACTACTACTACTAATAATAATAATAATAATAATAATAATAATAATAATAATAACAATAATAATATGCCTTTTAGAAACAGTTACGTCAGAAAATGTAAGCATGTTTTACAGTTTGGCCGGTGTCCTGTTTTGAGCGTCACTGACAGAAACAATGAAGCAGCGGCGGGATGCGAAGGTCGTTATGTGGTCTAAGAGAGTCGTCAGGTCTCGTATTGGGAATTAAAGGTGTACGTGATTCATGACGGGAGGTCAGGGGGTCGACGCGGCGAGGACCACACATCGCGGAGTGGTGCCGTTTCAGGAATTTACCGGTTGGATCATAAATAACAATGCTAATCTGGTTTACTTTCCGCTAATACAAATAGTAACCATTGTAGTATTTTATTTTAATATGTATTAAAATAGTAATATACGTTACAAGAGCGGTATGTTGACGTTTTCATGGTCGAGGAAAAGATTGAAAAAGCGAAACGTAGATGAGCTTTTTTAATTTCCGAGAACATGAAAACAAACATACCGCTCGTGTATCGTACATTATTTTGTGCGAAGATCGTTTATTACATGCCTGAAAGACGAATTTATAATTAGTTGCAACGAAATCTCCATGTTGGTTTCTGTTTAATGACGGCAACTTCGGAAAACTAAAATATCTTTCTTCAACATTGTTGCTATAAAATGTTTTCTGTGTTTACTATACTCCAGCAGGCCGTGATATACGTCTGTCTTTTTTTCCCCCAGTCTATAAATGCGAACTTAAAACAAACGGTAAGGTTATGTAATGATTTATTTTTCATTTTAATATTTTAACAATATTATTTATATAACATATTGCAGTAATAACACCGGCATCTGGAATCTTGTTGATTTTTTCACGGCTTCCTTAATGTTACTTGTATCAGGAATGCAATAAGTTTCGTGGAGTAGTAGACTTTACTTAATTTTTGCAAATATTTAAAAACAATAATTAACATTGCAATTTAGGTGAAATTGCAGTGGTAAGTTTCCAATTTATAATTATTACCATGTTAAACGTCTCTAAAAATAATATGTTAAAAGCCTAAAGCAGTAAAATGAATGTCGCGGTTAAGCGGTAAGAATAGGGAAATTGTTATGTGTGTTACATTGGGAATACTAAATGTGGTATTTCACACTTACCGCGTATTGGTTCTGTGCGGAAAACAAGCAAATACGCACGATCTCGCACAAAAGAATTTGTACAATACGACAAATAAATATCTTTCACTCAAGCCTAATTTGATTCCTATAGTTACAAAACCTGCATTGCCCACTTTTTCAATTTTTCACGTATTTAAGAAAAATTGTTTCACCATATTTTCTTTTAATTCTTAATAAAGACTACCTCTGTGGTGTAGGGGTCAGCATGCTGGTCTCTTATGCAGAGAGCCCGGATTCGAGTCCCAGTCGGGTTGAATTTCCTGGATGAGTTTTTTCAGGGTTTTCCCTCAACCGTAAGACAAATGCCAGAAAATTCGGGCCACAACATCCCTGAATATCACCGGCCTCATTCATCACCGAAATCATATTCATAACAGATCAGTAATACATATACAGTCGCACATCTAGTTCACAACAATAGAACCAGTCTCAACAATAGTACACAGGCCTTCGGATTTCACACAGAAGATTAACTCGCGATATGACCAAAGATGTTAAAGTGAGCATAAATAATAGAGAGAGAAGAAAATCTTAATAAAGGATTGTGTTGTTTTGAAAGATAGTCTGTACTGTTAAAAGCAAATACTCCGAAGTGACAATGAGTATATACAGTCACGAAGCTTGAGTTGTTGAGAATACTAGAAACAATAGACTGTGCCAGTACTATTTCGCATTGTCTGTGATGAGGCGATAGTAGCAATCCTAGTGGTTAGCAACTGTCTGTGGATAGGTATTCCCTACGTATTGAACTTCGTGACTGTATATTTGAATTGTTTTATTAATAAATTATAACTGAGCCACATCTGAAAGAGCAAGATGCTTGAAGTCAGGTGTCATATTTGAAGGTTTAGTGTATGATTACTTATTATTTTCGTAGGAACTCACAAGTTAACATTAAGCTTAAATTAAAAGTAATGCATACAGCTCTGTTCTCTTTTGAAATAGTCTACTGAAAAGCAACACGGATCTTAAAATTTTTCTCTGTATTTTTGTTGTAAACATTACAATTACAAATTAAATCCGTGGCATGACAGCCCATGAAGGACCAAGGCCGACCAGGCGGCTACTGACCTCACGTCCACATGCCTCAGCAGAGGTGGACGATCATCCAACCAGAACGGGGGTAACGTGTGATCAGCACTCATTCAGAAATTTCGGGAGGCCTACTCCCTGGTCACTTGGCTAGCAAGACGCAAGTCATCACTTAAGACAAGAAATGCTATACAAGACAAAGAAAACATACGAGGAAAATAAATCGCCATTTTTATATTGGAGTCGAAGCCGTGTTCTCAGGACTTTTAAGTAGAACTGCTATAAGTGAAGCTTGCAGAGAGAATTAATAATAATGATAATAATAATAATAATAATAATAATAATAATAATAATAATAATAATAATAATAATAATACTTACTTACTGGCTTTTAAGGAACCCGGAGGTTCATTGCCGCCCTCACATATGCCCGCCATTGGTCCCTATCCTGAGCAAGATTAATCCAGTCTCTATCATCATATCCCACCTCCCTCAAATCCATTTTAATATTATCCTCCCCTCTACGCCTCGGCCTCCCTAAAGATCTTTTTCCCTCCGGCCTCCCAACTAACACTCTATATATGCATTTCTGGATTCACCCATACGTGCTACATGCCCTGCCCATCTCAAACGTCTGGATTTAATGTTCCTAATTATGTCAAGCGAAGAATATAATGCGTGCAGTTCTGTGTTGTGCAACTTTCTCCATTCTCCTGTAACTTCATCCCTTTTAGCCCCAAATATTTTCCTAAGCACTTTATTCTCAAAAACCTTTAACCTATGTTCCTCTCTCAAAGTGAAAGTCCAAGTTTCACAACTATAAAGAACAACCGGTACACACATTGAAAGACACTCTTTCAGCTTTCCCAATGACGGGACTGCCTCATTGTACAAATCATAATAAACATATTGAGTGAAAATAAAAACAGACCACAAAAGAGAAATGAGGGGAACGAACAAAAGGGAAAAGTAAGTACAGGAAAGATAATAGCATGCATATAACAGGCCTAAACATAGTAAACAAACAGATTAGACATTCGAGGAAAAGTATCCCTTTTTAGGAAACAAAGTACAGATGGCATTTTAAAATGGCAAGTGATCCTCTGATAGTGGCAAGGGAAACATCACGAATGAAGTCATTGTTCAGCTGGAACTTTTTGCAGAAACTGACAAAGAGGCGAGATATTGTGCCCCTAGCGCCAACCATTAGCCCAACTACTTCAATGGAGGTGAGGTGATATTTCTCCAAATAGAATGGAACTGTGGGCTCATAAATTCTGCATTTTTCGGCGTTGTCGTCAGCGGGCTGTTGTTCCTGTGCCTAGAACCTGACTGTCGGGTCGATAATGTAGGCGGATGTAGAGCCTGGTGGAATGGCAAGCATGTCAATTCGCCGACAGGATCCCTCTTGAGAGATGATACAGTCACGAAGCTTGAGTTGTTGTGGATACTAGAAACGATAGACTGTGCCAGTACTATATCGCATTGTCTGTGATGAGACGATAGTAGCAATCCTAGTGGTTAGCAACTGTCTGTGGATGGATATTCCCTACGTATTGAGCTTCGTGACTGTGCATTCTGTACTGCCCGTGCCTCACTTCCTGAGCTGTTTCTTTGCGGGGCGAGACGCAGAGGGACAGGGTAGGAGGAGCTGCGTACCGCATGTGCCTACTACCCTACGTTCAACACATCGGCCTTTTCAGGATTCCTTTCGTCAGCTATGGAGCAAGATCAGCCATTGACAAGCGAATGTATAGGCTCTACCCTCACGAAACAGATTATGTCCCCATCAATTCCTGTAACTAAACACTAATACCAGTTGTAGACTACAGTCTCTACAAGACATTATCGACCTAATCGCGATTACGGTTGTCACGTGTACACATCCGTAAACTCTTTCCTCAATGGCAGTGTTTCTCAAACTTTTTCCACCGCGAAACCCCTTTTAATCTAAAGTGTAACTGCGGAATCCCTGTAATATTTTATTAGTGTTTAAATTAACAGACAAGTGAAAGCTAGTATCTCAATAATTCTGTTCAGTGGGACAAATGTATTTGCTTTTTAAGCCTACAATCTGGTTTTATGGCGGAAAGTTTGTCTAATTTCTATTGTACTTCTGCATTTTGTCTTTTCGATATTTTGTTTTAGTGAACAGATGCGCAGAGAATCCAGTGATGAAAGTGATAAATATTACGGACATTTTCCGTTTTAGATGTTCATTAAACATATTATTATTATTATTATTATTATTACGCATATTTTTGGATTATTATTATTATTATTATTATTATTATTATTATTATTATTATTATTATTATTATTATTGGTGGTTTCATGTTATTATTGATTCATATTTCCGTAACATTTATATATTTTTATAATATCCACTAAGTATAAAATAGCCACCGGAGCAGTCCAGTCGGCTAAGACGTTTGCCTATCGATCCAGAGTTGCACTCGGGCGCGGGTCCGATTCCCGCTTGGACTGATTACCTGGTTGGGTTTTTTCCCCGAGGTTTTCCCCAACCGTAAGGCGAATGTCAGGTAATCTTTGGCGAATCCCCGACTTCATCTCGCCAAATACCATTTCGCTATCATCAATCCCATCGATGCAAAATAACCTAGTAGTTGATACAATGTCGTTAAATAACCAAGTAAAATCATATAAGGCTCACGGAACCCCAGAACATACTTTGAGAAATGCTGCTCTATGGTAATTCAGTAGTTGTCCAAACTGAACGAAGAGTGGCCTAGTGTGTACTTACATTTTAGGAAATCGCCATCAGAGATAATAGCGATACTGGCAACCACGATTAGAGTATCCAGTATTATAACCAGTAAAGATCCCTGCGATGGCGTAGGATAATGTTTTCAGAACATGTAATATGCTGCCGTGCCGCCACGTTGCACCTCCCGTGACGTTCCGAGCAGACCTAAGAGGCGTGGTTATAAGCACTAGGGAACTCTCGGTTCAGGACGTGAGACATGGGCAGTATATTAGTCTTCAAGGAACGACCACTCTTATAAATTGAGGGAAAGAAGGCAGAGGACGGACACTGGAAAGTTTTCTTTTCTCAATCGTACTATCAGGGACTGGAATGCTTTACCCGCAGACTTACTAAAGGCTTTACCAACAACCAAAAATGTATTTAAAATAGGCTTAACGACTTTACTAATAGGCGATAATTATACACAGTATTTAAATAGTGTAATTGATATTTTGTTATTTAAGTGTTCTATCAGTGAACAATTATGTTGTGTCAGTGAAGTGTGTCGAGTAAGTGAAACGTGTTCCTGTCAGTGAAGCTTTATAGTTTATAGTGGCAGTGCAAAGAATTTGAACAGTGAAATGTTTTTGAAGTGTTAGTGAAATCAGGATAGAATCAGTGAAATGTGTTGTAGTTCCAGTGCAGTGAGTGAGTTGACAGCGAAATGAGTGTAGTGTTGAAAGGTACTTGTGCAGATATGAACATATCATACTCGTGGGTTTTAGTTCGAACATAGGTTTAAGGTACAAATTAGATTTACTTTAAATGTTATTTTAACTGATCGTGCTTCATTTAATTTAGGATGTTCCCTGTTATTATTATTATTATTATTATTATTATTATTATTATTATTATTATTATTATTATTATTATTAATTATTGTTAATATTAATTATTAGTGTTATTATTAATTGTATTTTAATTAATAAGTTTATTATTGTCATTATTGAGTGTAATTAGTTACCACTGCCACCGGGTATATACCCATTGCAGTGTGAATAAATACATACACATACACATATTTGAATTGTTGTATTAATAAATTATAACTGAGCCACATCTGAAAAAGCAAGATGCTTGAAGTCAGGTGTCATATTTGAAGGTTTAGTGTATGATTACTTATTATTTTCGTAGGAACTCACAAGTTAACATTAAGCTTAAATTCAAAGTACTGCATATAGCTGTGTTCTCTTTTGAAATAGCCTACTGAAAAGTAACACGGCTCTTAAAATTTTTCTCTTGTATAAAAAACGCACTCTGTATTTTTGTTGTAAACATTACAATAACAAATTAAATCCGTGGCACGACAGCCCATGAAGGATCAAGGCCGACCAGGCGGCTACTGACTTCACGTCCACATGCCTCAGCAGAGGTGGACGATCATCCAACCAGAACGGGGGTAACGTGTGATCAGCACTCATTCAGAAATTTCGGGAGGCCTACTCCCTGGTCGCTTGGCTAGCAAGACGCAAGTCATTACTTAAGACAAGAAATGCAATACAAGACAAAGAAAACATACGAGGAAAATAAATCGCCATTTTTATATTGGAGTCGAAGCCGTGTTCTCAGGACTTTTAAGTAGAACTGCTATAAGTGGAGCTTGCAGAGAGAATTAATAATAATGATAATAATGATAATAATAATAATAATAATAATAATACTTACTTACTGGCTTTTAAGGAACCCGGAGGTTCATTGCCGCCCTCGCATAAGCCCGCCATTGGTCCCTATCCTGAGCAAGATTAATCCAGTCTCTATCATCATATCCCACCTCCCTCAAATCCATTTTAATATTATCTTCCTATCTACGTCTCGGCCTCCCTAAAGGTCTTTTTCCCTCCGGCCTCCCAACTAACACTCTATATGCATTTCTGGATTCACCCATACGTGCTACATGCCCTGCCCATCTCAAACGTCTGGTTTTAATGTTCCTAATTATGTCAGGTGAAGAATACAATGCGTGCAGTTCTGTGTTGTGTAACTTTCTCCATTCCCCTGTAACTTCATCCCTTTTAGCGCCAAATATTTTCCTAAGCGCCTTATTCTCAAAAATCTTTAACCTATGTTCCTCTCTCAAAGTGAGAGTCCAAGTTTCACAACCATAAAGAACAACCGGTAATATAACTGTTTTATAAATTCTAACTTTCAGATTTTTTGACAACAGACTGGATGATAAAAGCTTCTCAACCGAATAATAGCAGGCATTTCCCATATTTATTCTGTGTTTAATTTCCTCCCGAGTATCATTTATATTTGTTACTGTTGCTCCCAGGTATTTTAATTTTTCTACGTCTTCAAAAGATAAATTTCCAATTTTTATATTTCCATTTCGTACAATATTCTCATCACGAGACATAATCATATACTTTGTTTTTTCGGGATTAATAATAATAATAATAATAATAATAATAATAATAATAATAATGAATCGTTTTTGTTTCGCGGTGTTAATGCTATATCTCAGACTGTGGCCGGCCCGGACAATATCTATTAAGTAATTTTATTTCCTATTGGCGGGGAGTACTGCTAGGTTGCATAATAGATAAAGCTGCTAATAACAAACTCCCTGCAGATTCTACATGATGGCGGTCCGTCCACCAGGTGGTCGCACACAACACCGGCCTTTAATCTCCGAATTTAGTTGCCAGGGGCAACCGGAGCGCTATTTCTGTTTTATTTTATGTACACACATTTCTTTTGTAGATTACGAAGCTTTTTTGTTTTATTTTTTTGTATCAGGTTGCATTCTAAACCTTCTCTTTTTTTATCGTCATCAAAGTTTTTGATTCACCACATCGGAAGACGCTACTCTCTTGTTTTCTTATTGTGTATGCGATGGTGGCGCCGCATCCTGCCACGCACGATCGCTCTTCTGCTTAACATCGAATTGCTTTATTTCGCTGGATACTTAAATACCGTCCCTCCCCTACCCCCGCACACACCATATTTAACTGATCGCTTCATTTCCCACAAATAAGATGCCATGACGTGTCAACAACAGGCGGCGGGACGCACACTGACGAGGGTCTTGTTTCCACATGCAGATTACTATCCACAATCTACTGTCGCTTTCACTGAAGAAGACTCTGTCCTGGTCATTAGGAGAGGGAATGAGGTATTACCACAGACTACTATATACAGTCACGAAGTTTGAGTTTTGAGGGTGCTAGAAACAATAGACTGTGACGGTTCTATTTTGCATTGCCTGTAATGAGGCGATATTAGCGATCCTAGTGGTGAGCAACTATCCAATGTTTGCATATTTACTACGTATTGAGCTTCGCGTCTGTATATACTAGACTGTGGTATTACCACTTACTGCAACTGCTGCTGTTACTACTACGATGACTGCCTACCGGCGTATTTCAGGCGGTAGCGCGTCTGCTTACAGATCCGGAGCTGCGCTCGAGCATAGGTTCGATTCCCACTTCGGTTCATTACCTGGTTGGATTTTTTCAGAGGTTTTCCCGAACTATAAGCTGAATTTCAGGTACTCGTAATTATATAGCGAATCCTCAGGCTCTTCTCGCCAAATATCATCTAGTTGTCACGAGTTTTAGTCTAAAAAAGAATCTTATTCAGACGCTTGTAATTTTGATTATTGCGATTCCTTGCTAACTAATGTAAGTTCACTTGTAGCTAAGAGACTACAACGTGTCCATAATGTGTGCATACTATTCATCTGTAATATTCGTAAATTTGACCATATAAGAATGGATGAATATACTGTGCTCCAACCACGAGAAAGTCTCCTCCGGATGAGACGAAAGGGGGGGGGGTAATGCTGTGAATGAATGTTGATGTCATAAGATGTACCCACACACGTGGGTACTCTTATCTCTATTGGCTAACTCTCACAGCACAAACCACAACATTGATACTACCCTAGTTACAAAATTAGATCACAGTTAATCTCCTGGTCTTTTAATCTCTCCATACAGGAAATAACATATGCAGGAGAGCGCATGTTTTTTAAACTGACGTTATAACGGTAATATTATTTATCTACTTCGTTCCAATAGATGAGGCAATAGTAAGGACATTCCTTTCACGGTTGATCTCCTGGTTGGAGAACAGTGTAATAGGATGCGAAACACAGATGATAATGAAAAGGGAATGTGAAGAATGTTGGTAGAATGACGAGGGAAAATGGTAGAACCTCGAAAAAAAAAAAAACCCTTGCAACCTTAGCTTTGTCCACCACAAGTACATTTCCGCCATAGCTAAGGTTTGAACCTGGATCCGCTATCGTCGTAAACCACAGCTCTGCTAGCTGAACTACAAAGGCAGCTACCTAACGGTAGCATAGCTTATTTATTGTTTCCTCTTTTTTTTTTTCTATAGTTGTATGACTGTGGTGCAGCGCTTAGACGGGGTCTTCTTCGCAGTTTCCCGCAGTAGCTTTCACTTTGCTCGTCCCCCCAAGCGTAGCAGGTGTCAGGGTGGATCTCCCAGTGCAATAAAACCCAACCACACATGTGTGATCATCGTGGACTTCTGCATTACAGCCGACACCAGAAGATGGTCTTCATTTAGTAGAGAGAGCTCTAGCTCTAGTAATGTTTTACATTTTTCTAATGTACTCGCATAAAACATTATTACACACATAGGGGACTTCCAAAGTAAAAAGTATTGAACTTGCTCATATTCTTGTTAATTTCTTTGTTATCTTTAAAAATCCAGACACATTTTGTTTACAAAGACTGGGACACCATTGTAACGAGTTTGTTTAAAAACAGATATTTGAATTTAATGTCAATTTAATCGCTTTCGTCCACACCTGTGGTTAGCGCGTCTGGCCGCGAAACCAGGTGGCCTAGGTTCGATTCCCGGTCGGGGCAAGTTATCTGGTTGAAGTTTTTTCCGGGGTTTCCCCTCAACCCAATATGACCAAATGCTGTGCAACTTTCGGTGCTGGACTCCGGACTCATTTCACCTGCATTATCACCTTCTTCTCATTCAGACGCTGAATAACCTAAGATGTTGATAAAGCGTCGTAAAATAATCTACTAAAAATTATCGCTTTCATACATGTTTATCAATTTCTGTTAGTGAAAACAAGTTTTTTTTTTTTTTTTTTTTTTTTTGCTGTCAAACTTTCATATTCGTAATGGTTTAATACCGTGTGATAAGTCTTGAAAGACATAAAATGAAAACGTTGTAACATGGGAACTGTTATTATTTATTTTTCAGTAATCTGTACTTGAATACATCCTGCAAAGATGTGAATTTTTCCCACATTTGATCTCATTATGCCACCATTGCGTACACAAGAGAATTCATATCGTGATATTTATTTCTTCCATGTGTAACGTAACATCTCAGGAGTAGTTTTTCAAAAGCTGAGAATTTTTGGAGACTAACCAATTGAGACATCTCATCCTGCCTAAGGACTTTCCGTGGTTTTCCTAAGACGGTAAGACAAATGTCGGGATGAGTCCTAAAAAAAATGGGCCACGGATCTACATTCTACTCCTCCTACAAAATTTTGGAATTTTTCCCAAACAGAAATCTTCGAAATTGGTTTTGGCTTTCGCATTTTACACTTGGCACATAGACGAGTTTACTCGGTTTTCACTCGCACTGCGAAAGGACATGGTACATTTTAATGTGCCGGCTTACATCTTCCGGCATTTCTTCTCCCGATGCTGCTGCCGTGGTTCTTTCCCCTCTCTTCCCCCTTTACGTGATAGCTATTAGTTACGTCCATTTTTTGCTTTCCTCTTCAAAATTTTGTAGATTCCTTCAGTGGAACAGCGAAACTCGGAGTGAGACAAGTGGCCAACAGGCTTGGAGCTCACTAATTCAGTTTTTTCGGCCCCAAACTCTCTTACAAAGACGCGTTTTCGCGTTTCTCCTCCCATTTCTCCTTTCATTTATTAAATGTAGGCTATGTTTTCTTACAAATTTCTTTTCTGTTGCTTTATTAAAATGACAGCTGAAATTGGACGGAGTTACGTAATAATAGACCAACCGACAATTTGAAAAAAAAAAGATATTTGCACAAATCTGTTGATGGCAGCTAATTTAACTCGGAAAAAAAATCAATAATGCGATATCTGAATTTTACTGCAATTTATAAGCAAAAATTCGTTTATTGCATAAAATTCATTTATTTATTTTGCTTTAAAATATTCATTCAACTGCTGGTCTCGTATTAAAAATCGGTTAGCCTTTTTTGGTATTATTTGTGTTATTTTTTGTAATAGTATGAATGTTACAATACTTTTTGTGTAAAATGTTTTATAAAAGAACGATTTATTTCAATGTCCAATATCTCGAAACAGGTTTTTGGCGCTTAGATCACTATTGCTAATCACCGTTCAATTAAAATGTATCCAATAGGATTCTTTATCAGTTTAAGGGGAGAGGATGGTATTTTTGATGACAAATGACTAAATTTTCAAAAAGAAAATCTTTAAAATACCCTGTGATATGTGTGGATCACCATTTTCAAACTTCCTGCATTATGGATTTTTAAATCACTCGCCCACTTTTATTGTTGTTTCCGGTAAATTAAATTTTTAATTTTTTTTCTTTAAAATATCCTTTTGATATGTGTGGAATGCATTTTGTGGGTATTTGTGCCCTTATCGGATGTTGAGACGCCATTTTTAAACTTCTTGCGCTATGGATTTTTAAATCACACGCCCGCTTTTATCGGTTTCCAGTAACTTCATTTTTTTTGCTACATTGCCAGACAAAATGAATATAATTTCTGAACTATTAAAGATACATACATGAAATTTAGAACACACATTCTTTAGACTATTAGGAAACTTTTCTCTGTAACAGAATTTTGTTAATTGATTTCATTTTTAAAATACGTCCGTTTGTTTGCAAGAAAGGAAATAAGAAAATTGTTACTAAATTTTAATTGTTTATTTTACAAACGTAGGGACTAATATCAAAATTATGTTTCAGACAGTTTGTTAGAACATACTTTTGCAAATACATTGCAAAAACTGTTTGAATCTATCTTTAAAAACGGTTTAGATATATCGGTTTTAGTACAATCCTGCATTCGGTATATTTTTTTCAAATTTGTGCCCCCAAATAATCTTTTTTCAAAATATTTTTATTTGGTTGAGTTGCCACAGCTATGAGCTCTCTACATACAAAAAATTAATAATTTACAACAAATAGGAAAAAAGTTAAAAAAATACCATCCTCTTCCCTTAAGTGTTAAAGAAAACTAAGTAACTCTGGAAAAGATTCTCATCCTCTTATCTTGTCTATCGCCAACATCATTCCAGTCAATCATTCCGATCGAACCCGGATCTGCAAAATGAGGAGCCCGCGCCCGAAGAGTTTAGAGAAATATTTTAAAGAACTTTCCTCACTTTCGTTTTACCAAAGTTCCTTCACAGTATCTGTCCTTCACATATTTCACACAAAGTCCGCTGAGGTTAGAATAAAATTGTTCCTCTCTTTATTAAACTTTATCCGACTAATAAGAAATGTAGGCACTAAAGCCGTTGCATAACATCCTGTACTGTATACAAGTTGTGAGTTTATATGTAACGATATCTCATTGAATAAAATCCTAATCTCATACAGCGGTGTTCCCCATTAACCTCCGCCTCTTCAGCGCAGAGTTAAGCATTTCTGACTCGTTAGTTTCTCATCATAGCTTGAATAATGAAGGGTTACGTGATCACCACTCATACTTCATCATGACGACTCATGTGAAATTTGTTGGAATAATCCCCAAGCGCATTTCCTTGGCAACCATTTGCTAGGCGTCATACTCGAATGAAATGGTTCCCGAAATCAATGTTTCCAATTAAAAATTTTTGTTAAATACTGGTGTAAAAAAATACTTTATAAAGAAATAGACACCGTTTACACTTTAAGACAATTTCAAAGTAATAGGCCTACTACGTATGAAAATAGTTTTATGTGAATAACATTGTGAATTTTTTTAGCTGTTATTTATGGTGTGTTGATCTGTGGCTGATGCCAGGTCTATTTATCGTCCTTAATTGAGAATAAGGATCCACTTTCTTAATTTTAAAATCCAATTCACAATGAAAATTAAACATAAAGTAAATATTAACTTAATAATAGTCTATAGTCTAAGTGTTACCGTAAAATCAAAAAGTCATACAATCATTCACGATGGGAACATAAACATAACTGTAAAGATACTTGTAACCATGGAAACATAACAACGACGTCATTTCATATTTTGTTGTATACTTCTGCGTTCTACGATTGTGTATTGTTTCCAAATCACGTAAAAGCATAACCTTAAATATGAAAGTTTGGAGTTTGCAAACTTTCATGTTAACGTCTTACGGTAATGTTAATGTCAGTGTTTATGTGAATCATTGTGAATGATCCCATTTGGTAACCTGACCGCAAACTTCTGTGTTTATGTTACGTTTACGTTTAATTTTCACTAGTAAAATATGAACGACTGGCTTTATCATTATTTATCTTAAGGGAATTGTTTTATTTCCATTAATATCCGATTACTTTTAATTATGTAAATGAAGAGAAATATTAATTAGAATAAAATTTGAGTTTCTGTCTGTCATAATACAAGAATTATTGAGAAGACAGCAAAATATCGACATCATTCACCGTTTCAATTTCTCGTTATTGGAACTTTCTACCTCATACCTTAAGGGGCTGTCAGACATTTACTAATTTCAAAACCCTGTTGTCAAATAGACTGCTTAGACTGTAATCTTTCCTAAATTATATTTTTTTCTAATATATGATTTTTATTTTTAATATACAAATTTTCTTTATCATTTAAACAATTATTTCGATTCACATTACTATAATTGCTTGGTTCTTAGATTTACATGTAAATAAACTTGTTTTCATTTTGTTATTATTATTATTATTATTATTATTATTATTATTATTATTATTATTATCATCATCATCATCATCATTATTAATTGTATATTGTTCCTGTATTTCTGCCATTTTTATATTATTTGTTATTGTTCTAATACTGGGTGATGGGAAGAGAAGGCATTATGACTTTAACTCTGCCAGTAGAAATAGGCTAAATAAATAAATACATAAGTAAATAAATAAATAAATAAATAAACAAATAAGAAAATAAATAAATAAATAAATAAATAAATAAATAAATAAATAAATAAATAAATAAGTGCATAAGTAAATAAATAAACAAATAAATAAATAAATGAATAAATAAATAAACAAATAAGTAAATAAGTAAATAAATAAATAAGTACATAAGTAAATAAATAAGTAAATAAACAAATAAATAAATAAGTAAATAAATAAACAAATAAATAAATAAGTAAATAAATAAATAAATGAACAAATAAGTAAATAAGTAAATAAATAAATAAATAAATAAATAAATAAATAAATAAATAAATAAGCGCATACGTAAATGAGTAAATAAACAAATAAATAAATAAGTAAATAAATAAGTAAATAAGTAAATAAATAAATAAGCGCATAAGAAAATAAGTAATTAAACAAATAAATAAATAAGTACATAAATAAATAAACAAATAAGTAAATAAATAAATAAATAAGTAAATAAGTGCATAAGTAAATAAGTAAATAAATAAATAAATACATATATAAGTAAATAAATAAATAATAAGTAAATAAATAAATAAACAAGTAAATAAGTAAATAAATAAATACATAAGTAAATAAGTAAATAAATAAGTGCATAAGTAAATAAGTAATTAAACAAATAAATAAATAAGCAAATAAATAAATAAGTATATAAGTAACTAATGAATAAGTGCATAATTAAGTAAGTAAATAAACAAATAAATATATAAAAGAAACACAACTGAACTACTTGCTATTCGTAGTTTAGCATTATACAAAGATAAATAAAATGCCTATAGATGTAACTACAGTAAATGTCTTGCGGAAGAGATGTCTCTGCACTGTGTAACGTAGCACAGCTGTAGGACTGAATTTGAATTAAAAAAAAATTATATATATATAATATATATATATATGCATATGTATTACTTTTAGAATCACCTTGTGAAACTGGACACTGAAGTATAAAAGAATCGATGGCTTTTCTTAATGTTTAGGCGAAAACAGACTATCCTGTGAGGCTGAAAATTATTATTATTATTATTATTATTATTATTATTATTATTATTATTATTATTATTATTATTACTATTATAAATGTTGAAACCGTTCTGCTTGTGGTATCGGTGCTGTATGGCTGAGTATAACGTAGCAGCTTAATGGCTCTTACTGGCTTCCTCTCGTCCCCTGATCACGATAGTTTTCGTCCCAATCCAACCTCCT